>NC_053028.1:605726416-605840326 GCF_003073215.2 Triticum urartu
AAGCTTGGGGATGTTGATACGTTTCCAACTATCTATAATTTTTTATTGTTCCATGCTGTTATATTATCTTTCTTGGATTTTTTACAATCATTTTATAGTCATTTTATATCATTTTTGGTACTAACCTACTGACATAGTGCCAAGTGCCAGTTGCTGTTTTTTGCATGTTTTTACAACGTAGGAAATAAATACCAAACGGAGTCCAAATGCAGCGAATCTTTTTGTGGATTTTTTATGGACCAAAAGACATCCAGTGGGCCGAAGAAGCGTCCTGGTGGGGTGTGCCCACCTCAGATGCCCCCCGCACCGCCTCTTTACTCTATAAATACCCCAATATTCCAGAAACCCTTGGTAGTCGACGAAAATCAATTCCAGCCGCCGCAAGTTCCAGAACCACCAGATCCAATATAGACACCATCACGGAGGGGTTCATCATGCCCATTGGTGCCTCTCCGATGATGCATGAGTAGTATTTTGTAGACCTTCGACTCTGTAGTTAGTAGCTAGATGGCTTCATCTATCTCTTTTGACTCTCAATACAATGGTCTCTTGGAGATCCATATGATGTAACTCTTTTTGTGGTGTGTTTGTTGGGATCAGATGAACTTTGAGTTTATGATCAGATCTTTCTTCTTATCCATGAAAGTTATTTGAGTCTTCTTTGATCTCTTATATGCATGATTGCTTATATACTCGTATTTCTTCGCCTATATGTGGGTTTTATTTGGCCAACTTGATCTATTTATCTTGCAATGGGAAGAGGTGCTTCGTGATGGGGTCGATCTTATGGTGCTTTATCCCAGTGATAGAAGGGGAACCGACACATATGTATCGTTTCTATTAAGCATAACAAGATGGGGTCTATTTCAACATAAATAGATCTTGTCTACATCATGTCATTGTTCTTATTGCAGTACTCCGTTTTTCCATGAACTTAATACACTAGATGCATGTTGGATAGCGGTCGATGTGTGGAGTAATAGTACTAGATGTAGGCAGGAGTTGGTCTACTAATCTTGGACGTGATGCCTATATACTGATCATTGGCTGGATATCGTCATGATTATTTGAATTTCTATCAATTGGCCAATAGTAATTTATTTACCCACCATTTGCTATTTTTCTTAAGATAAGCCACTAGTGAAATCTACGGCCCCCCGGGTCTCTTCTTTATTATATTTTCCTTTGCGATATATTTTTCTTTGCTTTTATTTTCTGATCTATTAAACCAAACATACAAAAATACCTTGTTGCACTTTATTTTATTTGTCGTTCGATCTATCAAATTATTACAACTTTTTCACGTCCGTTTGCCAATCTCTGGAGTCGTTACCCAAAAGGGATTGACAACCCCTTTAACACGTCGGGTTGCGAGTATTTGTTATTTGTATGTAGGTGCTGTTTATGTAGTGTTGCTTGGTTCTCCTACTGGTTCGATAACCATGATCTCATCACTGAGGGAAATACCTACCGCCGATGTGCTGCATCATCCCTTCCTCTTTGGGGAAACACCGACGTAGTCTAGCAGACATCACAGTTGTAGCTGGATTGGATTTATATGCGCTAAATGCCTAGAAAATGCACACAATCCCCTTTATATGGTAAATGAGCCCGGAAAAATGCCAAATTTGAACACAGTGATTTGCAGGGTGTATGTTCGTCGTAGAAAAAAACTCGAGGGCAAAGAACGAAGAAAATTTGGATTCCCATTCAATCTTGGTGATTTCCAACTTCCTCGATGATGGTTCGATTTATGAAGGGCGTGCATGACGACATAAGCCAAACCTTCTCAAATTTTTACCTGGGCATGGTGAGGTCATACCATGGCACCATGTCAGGTGTCATGTTCTTCAAGCATTTATTTCATTTTTTCTATAGTTGAAAACCCAATAAACAAACGTTTGTGGTTGACTATTGCCACTCATTTCATCAAAATATCTGTCCATTCCTTGTAAAAGGCTTGAGAATTTACTAAATGGCACGAGCATGGTTTTCCAGGCCATTTTTATGGACCCTTTCATGCATCGATTGTTTGAACTTGAATTATGTGCATTAATGCCTAGAAAATGCACATAATCCCCTAAAAATGGTAAATGAACCCAGAAAAGTGCCAAATTCGAACACGGTGATGCAGGGTGTATGTTCATCGTAGATAAAACTCAGGGACAAAGGACAAAGGAAATTTGGATCCCGCTCCAATCTTGGTGATTTCCCCCTCGAAACCATGAAACTTCATCGGTGATGGTTCGATTTATGAAAGGCGTGCATAACGACATAAGGAAAACATTCTCAAATTTTTACCAATGCATGGTGTGGCCATGCCATGGCACCACGCCAGACGTCATGTTTTCCAAGCACTCGCCCACTTCGTCCCCACCCACTCATCGCGAACTCCTCCGCAACTCTTCACCTCATCAACTCCTATTACAGCAGCCACCCTAAGCTCGACGGTTGTTGTCAGCGAGCGGAGGTCGCGCTCCAAACGGCACGGGATTTCGCCCCTACCGCTTTCTGCCGCCTATCTGGACCGACATTCTAGACTCTGGTCGATTGGGGTTTTCTGAAGGATTGGGCCGGGGATTGTTTTCATGGAGAAGGTAAGCAACTTAGTGAAATATTCACTCATCTATTATCGCAGTCCATCCGTCGCTGTTAATCAACCAGCGGAAATCACCGTAGAATCATTTTTGTTCTAGCTGATTCATGGGTGGTCATTCATGTGTCCACAGTGCAAGCGCAAATTGAGCAAGTGTGATCATGGCCAGTCGGAAACGAAGTTCTATCTCACCATTTCGAATGACTTCAGGGAGCGCTCGGTATGTTCAATCTCAACCTACCATGGTCGGCATGGCCTAAATTTGTGAACATATACCGTCTATTGCTACATTATCTATATATTTGAATCAAATCTTTGTTACATTATCTATTTTAATTATATATTTTGTACTTTTCTTTTATTTATATATTTCTTTGTTCTATCAGTTACTCCCATATTTGCATCTTGCTCTTTTATTTCAATATATCTAATTTACGATCTTAATTTTCATTTCAAGTAGTACATCCCTTGCTTTGCAAGAAGAGGAGTAGAAGGAAATCTTGAGCTTTACTTTGTTGATGACTCCTAGGATGTCATATTGACAATGCATCATGGATTCACAATGACGGTTAGCGTAAAACTTGATAAAGATGGTCACTCCTATTTTAATGCGGACCTTTGGAGAAAAATGTCTAAGTGTTATGAACTGAAAGCTGGCAATAAAATTCTAGTGCGTGCACCATAGCCTGGTCTAATTAACATGGATGTTTACTTCCCCAACGTCATCATCCGATCAAAGTATGATTGAGGTTAGTGTCCTTTCAACTTTCTCCATGTTGTCATATTACTTAGCAAAATCGGGGTATTTGTTCTGACTAATTGATCACTATTTAGGCAACCAATTGTGATTTCATTTTCTGACTCCGTTCCTAGGCAGTAACAAATTCTATTTACCAATTTATTCTCACTATATATTCTTCTGCCATGTTCTGAATAAATAATACATTTCCACCTTTTAAGCAGGATATGTTGGATGCATAGCGAACGATCTATATGTTACTAAGCGTACCAAATTTCACTAGAAAGGCTTGAAGCATGTCATAAACTTTGTTGATAATCTGACAAAGATAGCACATCGTATGAATGCTGGATTTTGGCATGGATTAATTATACCTATGGTGAACACATTGAACAAGACCAATTGTGTGCACAAAACACTTGTAAAAAGTCTTATATTAATGCTGATGCTCAAAACCTATATATATCTTCAACGATATGTTACAATTGGTTTCTATTCTACATTTCAACAGAAATTGCCCATTGTAGCAGTTCCTGGAACGATTTCCCGGCATGGTCGAATTACACTTATGCCTGCTAATAACGCCAAAGTGATTGCAAGGTACTGCATTTCTCGCAGAAATGGAACCATTCAAATTGACAAATTCTCGCTTGTCGTGATAATGCGTCCATATGGAAAACTGGAGACACTGTTCTACTCATGCTCTACCAAGGCACAGGAGGGCTCTTCCTTTTCATTGACGAGATGTCGAGTCACCGTGATCAAGCTACTTCCAGTGGATAGTTGTGGTTGTTGGCCCTCGGCCTCTTAAAATGTGCTAGCTGTTACTATATTAAGTATGTAGATATGGACCATATGGTTGTTGGACCTTAGCCTCGTAAAATGTGATACTTGTTACTATGTTAAGTATTTAGATATGGACGATATGGTTGTCAAAACCGTGTTACGAAGATCCTCCTTTTGTCGAATTGTGTTACCACTATATATATGTTACTCAAATGTTGTTACCCAAGTTCTTAAATTTTAATGGAAAGTATTAGTATCGTACACAGTTCATTGAGTTTAAGCGTGTGCCCGATGTCCATAAGGCATTTGCATATTAACTGTCCATATTGCAAATTCACACACATGTTAACATAAGGAAACGTATGTGTAACTTACTAATCATCGCACATGAGTACTCGCAGACGCATTGTGTGCGATACTCCCAGCCACCGCAAGCAATTAGTTTGCACTTTTCAAAGTTTTTAGTACACACAGAATCACACATGAACTAACTGTATTAACCGTCTGTATTGTAATTTCTCATCACAAACAATTCATCTGAGTCAGCTGTTTGCCACGTATCACACACATCTTGTTAAGTTGAACCATTTCTGTTGTGTTCCCTAATCGAAAACAGTTCATCCGAGTGAACCGTATGCTGTATATCACACACACCTTGATCTGGCTAACCATTTCTGTTGCACTCCCTAATAGCAAACAGTTCATCGGAGCGAACTGTATGCCGTATATCGCACACACATTGATATGGCTGCCCGTTTCTATTGTTCTGCCCCATCGCAAATAGTGCAAATGGATTAACCGTGTGCCCTGCATCACACACGCAACTAAAATCTGAACCGTGTTTGATGGCTCTGCCATCGCAAACGTTTTGCACCTTTTTTGATGGTTTTTTTACACCATCATTTGCGATTAACGCATCGCACACAGTTTCGTTAAAGGGTCTCTGATCGTAGTGTCGCATTAGCAGCATCCTGTAGTAGTGCAGGTATCAATCCAGTAGGAGGAACACACAAGTCACCAGTGGTTGCACCTACACAAGCAAATAAATACTTGCACCCAACAGGATAAAGGGCTTATCAATCCCTTCATGGTTAGTTGCAAGGATGACATCTGATAGTCATAGATATAAGTAAAAGATCAAAATAAGATAAAGGTAAATAAATTGCGGAAAGGTATTTTTGGGTTATTGAATTTGTAGATCTGAAAATAATATGATAAAAGATAGACCCGGGGGCCATAATTTTCACTAGAGGCTTCTCTCTTGAAAGAAAGTATACAGTGGGTAAACAAATTACTATTGAGCAATTGATAGAAAAGCGCATAGTTATGATGATGTCTAAGCCAATGATCATGAATATAGGCATCACGTTCGTGACAAGTAGACCGAATCCTTCCCGCATTTACGACTATTACTCCACACATCAGCCACTATCCAGCATGCATCTTGTGTATTAAGTTAACAAGAACGGAGTAACGCCTTAAGCAAGATGATATGATGTAGAGGGATAGGTCCAATCAATATGAAAGAAAACCCCATCTTTTTATCATTAATGGCAACATTACAAATACATGTCATGTACCTTTCTATAACTGGGAAGTAGCACTGCAAGATTGAACCCATTACAAAGTACCTCTCCCATGGCAAGAAAAATCAATCTAGTTAGCCAAACCAAATCAATAGATCAGAGAGGAACACAAAGCTATCGTAATCATGCATAAAAGAGTTTAGAGAAGACTCAAATAATATTCATAGATAATCTGATCATAAACCCACAATAAATCAAATCTCAACGAAGGCACCGCAAAAGAAGATTAGATCGAATAGATCTCCGAGAACATCAAGGAGAACATTGTATGGAAGATCATAGAGAGAGAAGAAGTCATGTAGCTAATAGCTATGGGCTCATAGGTCTGTGGTAAACTACTCACACATCATCGAAAAGGCAACAAGGTTGATGTAGAAGCCCTCCATGGTCGAATCCCCCATTGGTAGAGTACCAGAAAAGGCCTCCAGATGGGATCTCACGAGGACAGAAACTTGCGACAGCGGAAAAGTATATTTTGTGTGCCCTCTGTTCTACGAGGAATATTTGGGTATTTATTCAAAAAGAATTAGGCTTAGAGGAGCCATGAGGGGCCCACAAGCATGGGGGGCGCCCCCCTTGGGCGCGCCCCCTTAGCTTGTCGTTGCCTCGTGGCCCATGTGGCCTCCCGAAGCTTCCAGTGTGTGTTGTGGTCCAACAAAAATCGTCAAAAAGTTTCGTTCCATTTGGACTCCGTTTGGTATTGATTTTTTGTAAAGGCAAAAACAAGGAAAAAACATCAACTAGCATTTGGCACTCGGTTAATAGGTAAGTCCCAAAAAATGATATAAAATACCATAATAATGCATATAAAACACCCAACATGGGTAATATAATAGCATGGAACAATAAAAAAATTATAGATACGTTGGAGATGTATCAAGCACCCCCAAGCTTAATGCCGTGTTCGAGTTACACTTTCTAACTTATACTTGATGCACGTGTGCTTGTGTGCTGAGCAGGATCTGTATATATGGGTTGTTATGGCCGTCATGTAAAGCTTTGATTGTAGCCGTTTTATTTGCATGTCGTCTAGTTTGAAATTACGGGTGGTGTGGTTACATATCCTTGTGTTTTTATTATTGCATGGATGTCGAGTCGTATTTGTGGTTGCCAATGACTCCTTGATGGAAACCATGACTGTTTCCATGTATACACTTTGGTCTATCCTTGTACTCTGGGTTATATCGGACATATTTAATAGCAAGATATTTTTACCTAACATGTTGCACTGGTCACACATGTCAATATTGTATGTAAGATTATATCTTAAATCTCAGTCATTGATATAAAAAAATGAACAACCACTATATTTAATCTATGTGGACACACGTAATTGCTTAATGTTTGTATTTTTTATAATAATATATAATAGATAGATGTGCCTTCCATCCAAATTCCACCACTTAACCCAAAATAAATTGTTGAGGTTGTCGGGAATGGAAGCATGCTTTGACTGGATTTGTTGAGGACCCAACCAAAATAAACAAAGGTCTATCGATTTTTGTCGACATGCCTAAAGGCATAAATCGTTCCATGCTTGCTACAAAATTAATAGTCAATGCATAAATAGGTAATTTCAGGAGAAGTATGGACAAGTTACATGATCGATTTTGGGAAGTTGTTTGGCCCCGTTTTCTTGCAAGAGGTGCACTTAGAGCAGTCAAAAGACATCTGCACAACCAAGAATTACCTTGTACTAGTTGCCAACCCATGCATTCGCACATGCTAGTGTATAAAATACTTGTATGTACTTCCTATGATTTTGGGCGCATTGTAGTTATTTGGTTATTGCATGCTTCATAAATGTGTGCCTTTCATCGATATTGAATTTTCTACAACACTGACTTTTTATATATTACAGTTTATTGTTGTAACTATGCATAAAGAATATATTTGGGTTCCTTATTCAGATGTTTATCGATTTGATCAGCACAATCATTATTTTATTACCCATTCTATTATAACTTCAAGATTCCAGATCTATTTATGTTTCTTTTTTACCACAACTCTATTTATTTTGAAGGGCATCATTGTGCAAACTTTAATTTTCACTCATTTTATTTGTATACTTCATTTCATCTCGACTTTTCTGATAGTAGTATATAATTTGCATCCCTCTACATATATGGAAAGAAAAGCCTTTTGGGAAAGTAAGTTTAAGTCACATAATACATACAATTTTTTTCTGTGCCTTCATAAATATGGGGAAGCACATTTGTATCTCAATCAACTTGGATATAAAACATCAAGTCTATTGTTCTAGATGACAGATTTGGGAGCACTTCTCTTCTGCTAGCTTGGAGGCACCGCACATGGAAGAATAATCGTACTAAGAAAGCTAGTTTATGGAGTTACACATCATAAAGGCAATGGTTATCAAACTGCTCGGTTAGTAACAAGGAATTCTGATATTGATTCCTCCTAAAATGACTATTGTTCTTTGTGATCAGAGTAAATTGTATCTCCTGCAAGGGACTTTGATCCAACTCCCATGACTTATCTAACCTCATGCTTTGATCATAGATCAACATCTAAACTTTCTAAGCAATCACAGTTGCTCCTCGTCAAGCATATCCTATATTATCACCTTTACTTGCTATATTCGTTCATAGAGAACAACCATCAACATAATCCTGATGTTTTGTCATCTGTACCGTTCTTAACTTCTACGGGGCTAGAAATTGAAACTTTTCTCATCTATATACCATATATTTAGATATATTATACCATTTCATATATAAAATGACAGTGATCGGGTTGTAGACCAGCCTGAATAATGTCGTCAACATTGAACGATCAATCGACCATCTATTCTATCCTAATAACCAATGCCAATAAGTTGGTTGAAGCAATAGTAAGTTCAAAACTGTAGTTCTAAGATTATCTGCAAATTTTTGGAATGTTTTTTTTAACTATATATCACCCAAACAATATTCAACTTAATGAAAAACAAATTGTCAGAACAGGTCATAAATTAACATTCACAAAATCTTTAAACTACAGGATTAAGTGAGAGGTAGCCATATATACATGATAAGCATAAATGCATGCCTAGTATTTAGCAATTTGTAGGTGTACTGGAAGCGTTGAGCCTGTACAGTGCATACATTTTTCTCTATGCTTACTCTAGCATTTGTGAGTATCACATGCTCTCTATATATGTTAACAAAACTTCTAAACAGGACATGTACATCTAAATTTTACATGACATAACTTCTCTACCATGGGATTAATTTATTTGTATCCGTTCCACCAGCCTTAGATCATCGCGCTGGTTGTCATTGGTGCTCCTACACGTAATACAAAATTGAAACAAACATTAAACAGAATACGTATATGCATGCACTTCACACCAAATTAATAGCGTTTACAAATAGATTATTTCATCTCAAAGAGAATCAAAAAGATTGAAAAGAAAAAATATTTATATTATCAGTAGTTCCTTCAAGAATAATAATCATACATGTGCACATGTATACATACATCTCAGACTGAATCATCTTGTTTCCACCAGGGCTATTACTGCGACACCATCTGTCGTTGGTCTGGGGACATGTAAATAAGATCTAATTGTCTTCATCCACATTGGTGCTAATTTCTGCCTCACCTTCGGCCACAAAGAACAATTTAGTAAGTGTTGCAGCTAATGCCGTTGGTTTGCATGCAGTTCACATAGTTTAGTTTCTCTCCACATATTGAATGCTTGAGCTTAGGTATCCAACATTGGGATCAACAGCCAGTCATAAAAGCAAACTAATTCATCATTAAAACATATCCGGCTGAGAACGAAAATCAAGTCAGTTCGCTACCTATATGATCTCGCATGGTGCCTCTTGTCATAAGTGAATTAAAGGAGAAAAAAAATAAAAATTGGTGGTCTTTCTTACATATAAAAAGTAAAAGATTGCTGGTGTTAGTTCTAGAGAAAAATTAATTATGGTACTACAAAACAGATTAGGTTTTTATACATTGAGTCGATTTGTCTTTCTTAAGATGCACATAACCGGAGATAATGATTCCTGAGATGCACATAACTGAAGTATTGATACATTAAGTTGGGGGTACACAATAGTTGAGAGATGGCCCAAATTTTACATGCTAAGATACACAATAGGAAATCTGAGATGTGTGGATACAACTCTAAAGTTCAACATATGAAGCAATCAGAGAAAACAAATCATTCAGAACCAATGGTGTGCCTGTGTGTGGCTGTGGCCGGGGCATCTGCATGCATGTTCTCTGTCTACAACATTAACATGACAGCAACCATGAAAGCCACATATAGGGATGGATGTACTATCACTGTTAGTGCGCAACGAATTGGGCATGCATGATCTGATGGCTAGACCCTGCAGCTGTAGTATGCCGCCATCTGGAGTATCAACATGGCTGGCGCCATGAACTTCGGCTAGATGGATATGTCTCAGTTAGAGGAAACAAACCGTTCTGAACCAATGGTGTGGGATCGATCTTCAATCAAACTATTAGTGGGAATGAAATTGGGGGAGCATCCTCTGATGGCTAGACCCTGCTGTATGCCGCCCATCTGGATCTACATGACCGGCGCATGAACTTCGACCAGGCGGATTGACCTGCTCGTCACCTACCACATCATATCTGAAGGGTGGCCTGGTGGGCAACATCTCGCTCAGAAATTGGAGGTTGCCCAGAATTTTAGGGTGGCTACAGCTTTTAGGAATATATTCGAGCACAACACGATCAGATGACACAACAAAAAATTATTGAATCTGAATCCATAAGAGAAGATAGAATAAGAACTAGATAGAAAAAATTCAGGAAAAAAATAGTGCAAGAAAAAATTCAACAAAAATAGAACTTGATCTAGATGATGAAAACAAATTGAGGCAGTAAGCCCCTTGAGTATACCAGATCCATGCCCCAACGTGCTTCAATTAGTTTGAGGTTTTTCTATGAGGGGGAGAGAAGGGATGGTCGAATAGGTTTCATGGGGGTGAGAGATACATAATAGAAAGGAAGAGACGTGGAATAGTGTTTTTTCTTTACATGGGGATAGAGGGATGGTGGAATATTCTCCATCGGGAGAAAGAATATGTAGGAAGCCTCGGTGGAACAATAGATTAAACGAAATTAGGATCTAATCTCTTTTTCAACTTAAAAAACAATCTGATCTCTTTATTCGATCCTGCAAGTGAACGGCTCATGATGTTTTATTATTAATATGGGAGTTATTGGAATTAATGCGCAAATCTCCACTGTAATAACTTGGTCCCACCGGATTGACGGCTCCTAATTACTGATTAACATGGTAATTTCTTGGGAGTCTATAATTAGTATAGGTATAGATAGATAGATAGATATCAAGCACCTACCATAAAAAATTCTCAAGAAGGAATCTCACTAAAGGCACTCTCTATTTCTATTCTATCACTGAGTATGAAGCGGCAAGTGCATTCTATTTGCCCTCCTCCACCAACTTCAAATATGTGTTCACATCTATTTTCATGAACTCATTGGCACATAAAACTCTATAATATCAAAGTTGGTATTCATTTATTTTTCCAATGTTTTTGGGTATCCAATAAGCTCTGACCTATATTATTACGTCATTCCTTTATTAACTACTACATAGTCTCATCTACATAAGATTCCTGGTTGTCTTAGACGATAGCATCAAACACGTCAATATCCCTCGGAACTACCATTTTCCTTCCCTTGTGGATGGCTAAACCATCATAAATAACTTCGAGATATGAATATATCATCAAGTATGATAGAACTTTTACAGAAGACATGAAATGCAAACGTAGGATTTAATTACAACAAAAAGAGGTACACCCATTTTATCATTGCTTCATGCAAACCCCCTCTATCTTTGTTTCAAGAGTGTGAATCACACTAATATTTGAAAATGGTAGGTGATGTCTCTTGGGCCAAAAATAATCTCTCTTGAGCATAGCCCAAGTTTTTTTTGATATCATCACCCTAGGTTGAATTTGAAATAAATGATGAACTCCGAAATATGGAGAACATTTGGATGACAGAACAGGACGCAACCCATATCATACGAGACAATCGAGATCTACTAAAACATAACAAACAAATTTTAGTTTGATGAATCGTCACCAATTTTTTAGCATGGTTCACTTCATGATTATACAATCAACCTTTTCTACACACCTAGTGTTTCCAATTAACCAACATTCTCATATTTGTGTCATACATCATGACTATATGTGCCGAATTACTTTTTAATATTTCATGCTTTATGGTATTTCGGCTTTTAACTAACATCTCTAGAGGAATGTGTATTCACTCTGAAATCCACCATTGGACCAGAAGCATTTGTAAAGCTTGTTAGGATTGGTAAAGGGAAGCATGATTTGACTGGATTTGTTTAGGACATATACAAAACAAACAAAGGTCTATCGGTTTCTGAAAACACGCCAAAAGGCATAAAAATGTTCCATTTTTGCTACAAAAGACATATTCAATGCCTTAACAGGTGATTTCGGGAAAATTAAGGAAACGTTATCTATCTTTCGAAGCTGTTTGGCCCCACTTACTTGCAAGATGGAGGCGCTTAGAGCAGTCAATAGACGCCTGCACAACCAAGAATTACTTTGTATATCTAGTGCCTACTTTCAAAAAAATTCTCAAGATGGAAGCTCACTGAAGGCACTCATTATTTCGATCCTATCACTGATGATGAAGTGGTCAGTGCAATCCATCTATCCTTAATAATAGCGTATGAGGCTCCAACCCTCCTCCTCGAACTTCGAATATGTGTTTACATCTATTTTCATGAACTCATTGGCACATAAAACTCTATAATATCAAAGTTAGCATTCATGTGTTTTTCACATTGTTGATGAGTATCTCCTAGACTCCGACTCATGTCATTCCTTCATTTTTTATTCACTACTACATTGTTCCTTCTACATCAAGTTCTTCTTTGTCTTAGTTGATAGCATCAATGCTATAACTTAGATACATGTCAACCTCCCTCGGAACAATAATTTTTTGTCCCCCATAGAGGGCTAAACCATTGTTGATGACTCCAAGCGACAAATCTATCACCAAATATACTAAAGCGTTGACAAGAGACATGAAATGCAAACATAGGGTTTAATTCCAAAAAAGAGGTACACAAATTTTATCATATCTTCTAGAAAAAGACCCACAAACTTCATTTCAAGAGTGTGAATCACACAAATATGTTAAATATGTAGGTGATGTCTGTTGGATAAAAAGGATGTCTTTCGAGCATCACCCAAGGTTTTTTCTATATCATCACCCTAGGTTGAATTTAAAATAAAGGAAGAACTTAGAAATTTGGAGAACATTTGGATGATAGAATAGGACACGACCCATATGATAGAATAGGACACGACTCAAAAATATTCACTCCATTGTCGGTTCCATTTCAACTTTCCAAACTAAAACTAGATTGAAATCCTATGGTTATTCCACCATCTGTCGCATTCCACCCCCTTTGTCTGGCCGATCTCACATCTTGACACAACACAACGGTAGATCATATGAGCCGCATCGGGGACCCGAGCACCTCCAAAAGTCGGTGGATGGCCAGTCGGAGATAGCTAACTTTTTTTAAAAAAAAAACTAATGAAATCAACGCGGTTGTATGTGAATATTTATGGAATTTGTCCAGAACATTCTACGTGATTGTAGTGAGGAATAAACACTTGTTTAAAACATTTTTTCTTCCATTTCATGAAAATAGGGTAAAAAATCTATAAGAAACGTAGGTGAAATACTAGTAATAGTCATGAGAAACCACTTCGGCTTGACAAGTCAACATGTATCTGCGTGGTTCATTATAAGATATACATGAGTTGTTCTTCTTTGTAACTACACATGATTGTACAATCAACCTTTTCCACACACCTAGTGGCCAATTAACTAACTTTCTCATATTTGTTTCATACATCACGACTATATGAGCTGAATTGCTTTTTCATATTTCAAGTTTTAAGGTCTTTCTACTCTAAACTAGCATCTTTAGAGGAATGTGTCTTCACTCTGAAATCCACCATTCGACCAAAAGTTTATGCTGAGGTTGTTGGGATTGGTAAAGGGAAGCATGATTTCACAAAAGTTGTTCAGGAGACATCTGAAACAAACAAAGGTCTATCGGTGTCCCCAAACATGCCTAAATGCATTAAAATGTTCCATGCATGCTACAAAAGACATAGGCAACGCCTTAACATGTGATTTCAGGAGAAGTAAGGCAAAGTTATCTATTCTGGGAGGCTATTTGGCCCCGATTGCTTGCAACATGTGATGCTCATAGTAGCCAAAAGACGCACACATGACCAAGATTTACCTTGTATATCTAGTGCTTGCTATAAAAAAACTCAAGATGGAAGATCAACGAAGGCACTCGATATTTCAATTCTATGACTGATGAAGAAGTGGTTAGTGCAATCCATTTATCCTTAATTACAGCCTACGAGGCTCCAACCCTTATTTGCCAACTTTAAATATATGTTTTGCATATATTTTCAGGACTCATTGGCACATAAAACTCTATAATATCAAAGTTAGTATTCATGTGTTTTTCGCATTGTTTTTGAGTATCTCATTGGCTCTGACTCTTGGCATTCCATCATTTGTATATTGACTACTACATTGTTCCTTTTACATCAAGTTCCTCTTTGTTCTTAGTTGATAGCATCAATGCTATAACTTACAAACATGTTAATCTCCCTTGGACCAACAATTTTCCTTCCCTGGTAGATGGCTAAACCATCGTCGATGACTCAAAGCGACGAATCTATCACCAAGATGCAAACCTAGGGTTTAATTTGAACAAAAATAGGCACACACATTTTATCATTGATTCCAGCAAACTCGTCCACCTTCATTTCAAGAATTTGAGTCACACAAATATGTGAAAATGGTAGGTGATGTCTCCTGGCCAAAAATCATGTCTTTCGAGCATCACCCAAGGTTTTTTTTATATCATCACCCTAGGTTGATTTTTTAAAGGATGAACTCGGAAATATGGAGAACATTCAGATGAATGAATAGGACATGGCCCATATCATATGAGACAACTAAGATCTACTAAAAAATACTCGCTCCATTGTTATTTCCATTTCCACCTTCCAAATTAAAACTAGATCAAAACCCTATGCTTATTCCACCCTCTGCTGCATTCCATCCTCGTCGTCTGGCCCAATCTCACATCCTGCATTGGCATAACACAAAGGTAAGTCATACTAGCTGCATAGGGGACCCGAGGGCCTTCCAAAGCTGGTGGATGGCCCGACGTAGATAGCTAATTGTTTTAGAAAAAGTAATGAAACCACTTGGTTGTGTGCGGATATTTATGGAATTTTCCTAGAATGTTCTACATGATTGTAGCAAGGAATAGACACTTGTTTAAAACATTATTCCATCCCTTTCATGAAAATCAGATAGAAATCTATAAGAAACAAGAGTGAAATACTTGTAATGCGCATGTGAAACCACGTCTCCTTGACAAACCTACATGTCTATGCTTTGTAACTATGTACATATACATTTTATAAGGCGACAATAATGAATTATACATAAATTAGTATAACTTGAGTTGCTTACCAAATTTAATTGTATTTCCTATCATATGACATATTAAATGTTTCTATGAATTTGGTGATTGAGATGACGAGGCATATATGTTGCCTAGTGTAATAACACAAGAGAACAACTTTAGTTCGATGCTTCTTCAGTAATTTACTAGCATGATTCACAAATCATGATTGTATAGCCAACCTTTTCGCACACGAAGTGTTGCCAATTAACCAACAATCACACATTTGTTTCATACATCATGACTATATGAAATACTTTTATATATTTGAGGTTTTAAAGTCTTTGGGCTCCAAACTAACATCTTTAGAGGAACATTTTTCCACTCTCAAATTCATTATTGGACCAAAAACTTTTGTTGAGGTCTTTGGGATTTGTAAAGGGAAGCATAATTTAACTGGATTTGTTTGAGACACATGCAAAACAAACAAAATGTCTATCATTTTCCACCAATATGCCAAAAGTTATAAATTGTTCCATGCTTGCTAGAAAAGATGTAGCCAACACCTTAACATGTGATTTCAGGAGAACTAAGGTGATTTAAATGATCAATTCTGGGAAGCTATTTGGCCATGTTTTCTTGCAAGAGGGTGGCACTCAGAGCAGCCAAAAGATGTCCAACAACCAAGAATTACCTTGTATATATAGTGCCTCCCAACAAAAGTTCTCAACAAGGAAGCTCGCGAAAGGCACTCACTATTTTGATTCTATCAATGTGAAGTGGCGAGTGCATTCTGTCTGTTCTTAGTAACAACTTACTAGGTTCCACCCTTGTTCCGCCAACTTCAAATATGTGTGTTTTACCTTTGTTTTCATGAACTCGGCTGCACATAAAAATCTATCATATCAAATTTGGTATTCATGTGTTTTTCACATTGTTTTTGTGTATCTAGTAGGCTCCGACTCATGTCATTCCATCATTACTTTATTGAATACTACATAGTTCCATCTACATAAGGTTCCTCTTTGTCTTAATTAGCTGATAGCATCAATGCAATGACTTACGAACAAGTCAATCTCCGTTTGAAAACCAATTTTCCTTCCCTGGTAAATGCTTTAACCATCGTAGATGACTCGAAGCGACGAATCTATCACCATGTATAATAAAACTATGATAAGAGACATGCAATGCCAACCCGTGGTCTAATTCCAAAAAAAAGAGGTGCTCAAATTTTATCATGGCTTCTAGCAAACCCCCCACTAACTTTATTTCAAGAATGCGGATTAGAGAAATATGTGAAAAAGTAGGTGATGTCTCTTGCCGAAAAATCATGTCTTTTGAGCATCACCCAAGGTTTTTTAGAGATCATCATCCTAGGTTGTATTTAAAAAAAGGATGAACTAGGAAATATGGAGAACATTCGGATAACAGAACGCGACACAACCCATATCATAGAAGACAACTGAGATCTACTCCAAAATACTCGCTCCATTGTTGCTCCCATTTCCAGCTTCCAAATATAAAGTAGATCGAAATCCTAGGGTTATTCCATGCTCCGCCGCACTCCATCCACTTCATATGACCCAATCTCACATCTTGGGACAACACAATGATAAGTAGTACCAGCCGCGTGGGGGTAACCAAGCAACTCCCAAAGCAGGTGGATGACACGACGGAGATAGCTAATTGTATTTTGCAAAAATAATGAAAATAATGTGGTTGTATGCGAATATTTATGGAATTTTTCTAGAACATTCTAAGTGATTGTAGCGAGGAATACACACTTGTTTAAAACATTGTTACATACCTTTCATGAAAATAGGATAAAAATCTATAACAAACATAGGTGACATACTTGTAATAGTCATCTTAAACCACTTCTCCCTCACAAACCAACATGTCTCTACGCGGTTATTATAGGTAAGACATGAGTTATTCTTCTTTGTAACCATACATGGACTTCTTTATCACACGACTACTATGAATTTTCCATAGACAAAGTATGCGCTAGTATAACTTGAGTGGCTAACTTAATTTTCTTGTATTTCCTATCATATGATATCTTAAATGTTGCTAAGAATTTGGAGATTGTGATCTCTAGCCAAATAGATTCCTTGGTTTAATAACACATGATATTCGCTAAATTTTAGTTTGATGCCTCTTCACAAATTTATTAGCATGATTCACTAATCATGATTGTACAGTCAACCTTTTCCACACACACCTAGGGTTGCTAACTAACCAACGTTCACATTTTTTCATACATCATGACTATATGAGCTGAATTATTTTTTCATATTTCAAGTTTTAAGGTCTTTGGGATCTGAACTAACATATTTAGAGGAATGTGTCTTCACTCTGAAATCCACCAGTCCACCAACAATTTATGTAGAGGTTATTAGGATTGGTGAAGGGAAGCATGATTTGACTGGATTTTTCCAGGACACATCCAAAACAAACAAAGGTCTATCGGTTTCCCAAACAAGCCAAAATACATAAAAAATGTTCCATACTTGCTAGAAAAGACATAGTCATTGTCTTAACATGTGATTTCAGGAGAAGTAAGGTGAAGTTATCTATTTTGGAAAGTTGTTTGGCCTTGTTTGCTTGAAATATGGTCGTGCTGAAAGCAACCAAAAGATGCAAGCACAACCAAGAATTACCTTGTACATCTAATGACTGCTATAAAAGATGCCCGCACAACAAAAGTAGGTACAAACATTTTATCATTGCTTCTTGCCAATCCCCCTCTCACTTCATTTCAAGAGTGTGAATCACACAAATATGTGAAAATGATAGGTGATGTCTCTTGGACAAAAATCATGTCTTTCGAGCATCACCCAAGGTTTTTTTCATTCATGACCATAGGTTGAATTTAAAAGAAAGGATGAACTTGCAAATATGGAGAACATTCGGATGATAGAATAAGAGGCGACCCATATCATACGAGACATTTGAAATCTACTTAAAAATACTCGCTTCATTGTCGATTCCATTTCCACCTTTTGAACTAAAACTGGATAGAAATCCTTCGGTTATTCCACCATCCACTGCATTACATTCCCGTCATCTGGCCCAATCTCGCATCTTGGCACAACACAATGGTAAGTCATACCAGCCACATTGCGGACCAAGAGCGTCTCGCAAAGCCGGTGGATAACCTGGCGGACATAGCTAATTGTTTTATAAAAAAATAATGAAACCAACGCGGTTGTATGCGAGTATTTATGGAATTTATCTAGAACATTCTACATGATTGTAATGACAAATAAACACTTGTTTAAAACACTGTTACATCCATTTCATGAAACTAACATAAAAATCTATAACAAACATAGGTGAAATGCTTGTAATACTCATGTCAAACAACTTTTGCATGACAGACCAACATGTCCCTAAGCGGTCCATTATTAGTTGTTCTTCTTGGTAACTATACATGTACTTTTTTATCATGCGGCAACTATGAATTTTCAATACACTAGTATACACTAGTCTAATTTGAGTTGCTTACATAACTTGATAGGATTTCCTATCATATGACATCTTAAATGATTCAATGAATTTTTTTGATTGAGATATTGATGCAAATTTGTCCCCTCATGTAATAACACAAGAGAACTGTCAAATTTTTGTTTGATGCTTTTTCACCATTTAATAGCATGATTCACTAATCATGATTTTTTACAGTCAACCTCTTCCACACAATTACTGTTGCTAATTAACCAATGTTTGCATGTTTATTTCATCGGCTATATGAGCTTACTTACTTTCGCATCTTACAATTTTAAGGTCTTTGGGATTGGAACTAACATCTTTAGAGGAATGTCTCTTCACTGTGAAATCCACCATTCGACCAAAAACTTCTGCTGAGGCTTTCAAGATTGGTAAAGGGAAGCATAATATCGGTTTCCATCATTCGACTGGATTTGTACATGACACATCCAAAACAAAAAAAGGTCTATCGGTTTCCACACACATGCCTAAAGGCATAAAAAAATCCATGCTTGCTACAAAAGACATGGTCAACACCTTAACAAGTGATTTAATTAAGGACAAGTAAGGCAGAGTTATTAATTTTGGGAAGCTATTTGGCATGATTTGCTTGCAAGATGGTGGTGCTCAGAGTAGCCAAAAGATGCCCGCAAAACCAAGAATTACGTTGTATATCTAGTGCGTGCTTTAAAAAATATCAAGATGGAGGCTCACTAAAGGCTCTCAATATTTCAATTTTATGACTGATGATGAAGTGGCCAATGCAATCATCTATCCTTAATAATAGCATACGGGGCTCCAACCCTCATCCACAGCCAAAATAAACAAAGGTCTATCGGTTCTGCCAACATACCTAAAGGCCTAAGTTGTTCCATGTTTGCTACAAAATTAATAGTCAATGTCTAAATAGGTAATTTCACGAGAAGTAAGGACAAGTTAAATGATCTACTTTGGGAAGTTGTTTGGCCCTGTTGGCTTGCAGGGGGTGCACTTAGAGCAGTCAAAAGACATCTACACAACCAACAATTACCTTGTATATCTAGCACCTACTATTAAAAAATTCTCAAGAAGGAATCTCACTAAAGGCACTCTCTATTCCTACTCTATCACTGAGTATGAAGCGAAAAGTGCATTCTATTTGTCCTCAATAACAACGTACTATGCTCCACTCCTCCTCCACCAACTTCAAATATGTGTTTACATCTATTTTCATAAAATCGTTCGAACAAAAAACTCTATAATATCAAAGTTGGTATTCATTTTGTTTTTCCTAATGTTTTGGGGTATCCAGTAGGGTTTGACTTATATTTTTCCGTCATTCCTTTACTAACTACTAGATAGTCCCATCTACATCAAGTTCCTGGTTGTCTTAGATGATTGCATCAAACATGTCAATATCCCTTAGAACTACCATTTTCCTTCTATAAAAGATGGATAAACCACTGCAGATGACTCTGGGCAACGAATATATCATCAAGCATACTAGAACTTTGACAAAAGACATGAAATGCAAACATAGTGTTTAATTACAACAAAAAAATTACACCCATTTTCTCATTGCTCCTAGCAAACCCTCTCTAACTTTATTTCAAGAGTGTGAATCACACTAATATGTGAAAATGGTAGGTGATGTCACTTGGCACAGAAATCATCTCTCTTGAGTATCACCCAAGGTTTTGTCAATATCATCACCCTAGGTTGAATTTAAGATAAATGATGAACTCAGATATATGGAGAACATTTGGATGATAGAACAGGACGTGACCAATATCATACGAGACAATTGAGATCTACTAAAAAATAACAGCCAAATTTTAGTTTGATGAATCTTCACCAATTTTTTAGCATGATTCACTTCATGATTGTGCAATCAACCTTTTCCACACACCTACTGTTGCCAATTAACCAACATTCTCATATTGGTTTCATACATCATGACTATATGAGCTGAATTACTTTTTAATATTTCATGTTTTAAGATATTTGGGCTTTTAACTAACATATCTAGAGGAATGTGTCTTCAGTCTGAAATCCACCATTGGACCCAAAGCATGTATTGAGCTTGTTGGGATTGGTAAAAGGAAGCATGATTTGACTGGATTTGTTTCGGACACATCCAAAACAAACAAAGGTCTTTCGGTTTCGGCAAACACGCCTAAAGGCATAAAATATGCCATTTTTGCTACGAAAGCCATTCAATGCCTTAACAGGTGATTTCAAGAGAAGTAAGGCAAAGTTATCTATCTTTGGAAGCTATTTGACCCCACGTACTTGCAATATGGTAGAGCTTAGAACAGTCAAAAGACGCATGCATAACAAAGAATTATGTTGTATATATAATGTCTGCTATCAAAAAAAATTCAAGATGGAAGCTTACTGAAGTCACTCACTATTTTGATCCTATCCACTGATGATGAAGTGGTCAGTGCAATCCATCTATCCTTAATAATAGCGTACGAGGCTCCAACCCTCCTCCGCCAACTTCAAATATGTGTTTTACATCTATTTTCATGAACTCATTGGCACGCAAAACTCGACTATATTATGAAAGTTAGTATGCTTGTGTTTTTCGCATTATTTTTGAGTATCTCCTAGACTCCGAATCATGCCATTCCTTCATTTTTTTTGTTCACTACTACATTGTTCCTTCTACATCAAGTTCCTCTGTATCTTAGTTGATAGCATCAAAGCTATAACTTACAAACATGTCAATCTCCCTCGGAACAATAATTTTTTGTCCCCCTTAGAGGGCTAAATCATTGTAGATGACTCCAAGCGACGAATCTATCACCAAATATTCTAAAGAGTTGACAAGAGACATGAAATGCAAACATATGGTTTAATTACAAAAAAAGACTTACACAAATTTATCATATATTCTAGCAAACACCCCCACTAACTTCATTTCAAGGTGTGAATCACACAAATATGTTAAAATGGTATGTGATGTCTGTTGGCTGAAAATCATGTCTTTCGAGCATCACCCAAGGGCTTTTTCGATATCATCACCCTATGTTGAATTTAAAATAAAGGATGAACTCAGAAATTTGGAGAACAATTGGGTGACAGAACAAGATGCGACCCATATGATACGAGGTAACTGAGATCTACTCAAAAATACTTGATCCACTGTTGTTTTCATTTCCACCTCCCAAATTAAAACTAGATCAAAATCCTATGGTTATTCCACCATCAGTCGCATTCTATCCCCTTTATCATACCCAATCCCACATCTTAGCACAACACAATGGTAAGTCATACCTTCCACGCCGGGGACTCGAGTATCTTCAAAAGTCGGTGGATAACCAGTCAGAGATAGCTAATTGTTTTTTGAGAAAATAATGAAATCAACGCGGTTGTATGTGAATATTGATGGAATTTGTCCAGAACATTCTACATGATTGTGGTGAGGAATAAACACTTGTTTAAAACATTGTTACGTACATTTCATTAAAATAGGGTAAAAATCTATAACAAACGTAGGTGAAATACTTGTAATAGTCATGTGAAACCACTTCGGCTTGGCAAATCAACAGGTATACATGAGTTGTTTCTTTTTGTAACTACACATGGACTTTATTATCACGCGGCAGCTATATGACTTATCAATGCACTAGCATACACTATTCTAGCTTGAGTTACTCGAGTTTATGGTATTTCCTATCATATGACATCTTAAATGTTGCAAAGAATTTCTTCATTGAGATATCAAGCCAAATATGTTCCCTGGTGTAACAACACAAGATAAAAACAAATTTTAGTTTGATGCCTCCTCACCAATTTATTAGCAAGATTCACTGATCATGATTGTACAATCAACCTTTTCAACACACCAAGTGTTGCCAATTAACTAACGTTCGCATATTTGTTTCACACATCACGACTATATGAGCTGAATTAGTTTTCCATATTTCAAGTTTTAAGGTCTTTGGGATTTGAACTAACATTTATAGAGGAATGTGTCATCACTCTAAAATCCACCATTCGACCAAAAAGTTCTGCTGAGGTTGTTGGGATTGGTAAAGGGAAACATGGTTTGACAAGATTTGTTCGGGACACATCCAAATCAAACAAAGGTCTATCAGTTTCCCCAAACATGTCTAACTTCATTAAAATGTTCCATGCTTGCTACAGAAGACATAGTCAACGCCTTAACATGTGATTTCAGGAGAACTAAGGCGAAGTTATCTATTCAAGAAGCTGTTTGGCCATGTTTGCTTGCAAGATGTGATGCTCACAGCATCCAAAAGACACCCGCACAACCAAGAATTGACTTGTATATCTAGTTCCTTCTATAAAAAAATCTTAAGATGGAAGATCACTGAAGGCACTCTAATATTTCTATTCTACGACTCATGTAGAAGTGGTCAGTGCAATCCATCTATCCTTGATAACAGCGTACGAGGCTCCAACCCTCATCCGCCAACTTCAAATATGTATTTTACATCAATTTTCATGACTCATTGGCACATAAACCTCTATAATATCAAAGTTACTATTCATATGTTTTTTTGCATTGTCTTTGAGTATCTCGTAGGCTCCGACTCATGTCATTCCGTCATTTCTTTATTCACTACTACATTGTTCCTTCTACATCAAGTTCATCTTTTTCTTAGTGTATAGCATCAATGCTATAACTTAAAAACATGTCAGTCTCCCTCGGACCAACAATTTTCCTTCCCTAGCAGATGGCTAAACCATTGTCGATGACTCTAAGTGACGAATCTATCACCAAGGTGCAAACCTAGGGTTTAATTCCAACAATAATATGAACACACACTTTATCATTGATTCTAGCAGACCCCCTCTAACTTCATTTCAAGAGTATGAATCACACAAATATGTCAAAATGGTAGGTGATGTCTCTTGGCCAAAAAATATGTCTTTCGAGCATCACCGAAGGTTTTTTCGATATCATCACCAGAGGTCAATTTTTTTATAGGGTGAACTCGGAAATATGGAGAACATTTGGATGAATGAATGGGAAACATCCCATATCACACGAGACAACTGAGATCTACTCAAAAATATTGGCTCCATTGTCGTTTCCATTTCCACCTTCCAAATTCAAACTAGATCAAAATCCTGTGCTTATTCCATCCTCCACCGCATTCCATCCCTGTTGTCGTATGGCCCAATCTTGCATTGGGACAACACAATAGTAAGTCATACCAGCCACATCGGGGACCGAAGCACCTTCCAAAGTGGGTGGATGACCCCACGTAGATAGCTAATTGTTATAGAGATGGTAATGAAACCACTTGATTGTATGCGAATATTTATGGAATTTTCCCGGGACATTATACATGATTGTAGCAAGGAATAGACACTAGTTTAAAACATTATTACGTCCCTTTCATGAAAATTGGATAGAAATCTATAACAAACAATAGTGAAATACTTCTAATACTCATGTGATACCACGTCTGCTTGACAAACCTACATGTCTCTGCTTTTTAACTATACATAGACATTTTATAAGGCAACAACAAAGAGTTATCCATACACTAGTATAAATTGAGTTGCTTCCCGAATTTAATTGTATTTCCTATCATATGACATCTTAAATGTTTCTATGAATTTGGTGATTCAGATGACGAGGCAAATATGTTGCCTGGTGTAATAACACAAGAGAACAACTTCAGTTTGTTGCTTCTTTAGTAATTTATTAGCATGTTCAGTAATCATGATTGTATATCCAACCTTTTCCCACATGAAGTGTTGTCGATTAACTGACAACCGTGCATTTGTTTCATACATCGCGACTATATGAGCAGAATTACTTTTATATATTTCAGGTTTTAAGGTCTTTGGGCTCCAACGTAACATCTTTAGAGGAACATGTCCTCCATTATTGGACCCAAAAACTTTTGTTGAGGTTGTTGGGATTGGCAAAGGGAAGCATAATTTAATTGGATTTTGTCCAAGACACATCCAAAACAAACAAAGGTCTATCAGTTTCAGCCAACATGACAAAAGGCATAAATTGTTCCATGCTTGCTAGAAATATGTAACCAATGCCTTAGCAGGTGGTTTTAGGAGAACTAAGGCGATGTTAAATGATCAATTTTGGGAAGCTATTGGGCCCTATTTTCTTGCAAGAGGGTGGCACTCAGAGTAGCCAAAAGATGTCCAACATCCATGAATTACCTTGTATATCTGGTGCCTCCTAGCAAAAATTCTTCAGAAGGAAGCTCTCTAAAGGCATTCACTATTTTGGTTCTATCACTTTGAAGTTGCCAGTGCATTCTATCTATGCTTACTAACAACTTACTAGGTTCCACCCTTGCTCCGGCAACTTCAAATATGTGTTTTACATGTATTTTCATGAACTCGGCTGCACATAAAAATCTATCATATCAAATTTGGTGTTCATGTGTTTTTCGCAATGTTTTGGTGTGTCTAGTAGGATCTAACTCGATTCATTCCATCATTCCCTTATTTACTACTACATAGTTCCATCTACATAAGATAGCTCTTTGTCTTAGCTGATAGCATCAATGCAATGATTACAAACATGTAATCTCCCTTGGAAAACCAATTTTACTTCCCAGTAAATGCTCTAACCATTGTAGATGACTCCAAGCGACGAATCTATCACATATTATACTAAAACTATGATAAGAGACATGAACTGCCAACCTAGGGTTTAATTCCAATAAAAAGAGGTACACCAATTTTATCATGGCTTCAAGCAAACACCCCTCTAACTTCATGTCAAGAGTGTGAACTAGGCAAATATGTGAAGTGGTAGGTGATGTATCTTGGCGAAAAATCATGTCTTTTGACCAACACGCAAGCTTATTTAGAGATCATCATCCTAGTTTGAATTTCAAAAAAGGGTGAACTAGGAAATATGAAGAACATTTGGATGACAGAATGCGAGCGACCCATATCATACAACACAACTGAGATCTACTAAAAAATACTCGCTCCATTGTCGTTCCCATTTCCACCTTCCAAATTGAAAGTAGATCGAAATCCTAGGGTTATTCCATGCTCTGCCGCATTCCATGCACGTCATCGAACCCAATCTCGCAACTTGGTACAACACGATGGTAAGTAGTACCAGTCGCATCGGGGACATGAGTAACTCCCAAAGTCGATCAATGATGCAGAGGATATAGCTAATTGTTTTTGCAAAAAATAATAATACATACACTAGTATAACTTGAGTTTCTTACTTAATTTTATTGTATTTCCTATCATATGATATCTTAAATGTTGCTAAAGTTTGGCGATTGAGATATCTAGTCGAATAGGTTCCTTGGTGTAATAACACAAGATATGAGCTAGATTTTTGTTTGATGCCTCTTCACCAACTTATTAGCATGATTCACTAATCATGATTGTATAGTCAACCTTTTCCACACACAAAGGGTTGCCAATTAATCAACGTCTGCATAATTGTATCATACATCACGACTATATGATCTGAATTAATTTCTCAAATTTCAAGTTTTATGGTCTTTGTTGGGCTCTGAACTAACATCTTTAGAGAAATGTGTCTTCACTCTAAAATCCACCATTCGACTAAAAAGTTATGTTGAGGTTATTAGGATTGGTAAAGGGAAGCATGATTTGATCGGATTTGTCCAGGACACATCCAAAACAAACAAAGGCCTATCGGTTTTCCCAAACAAGCCTAAATGCATAAAAACGTTCCATGCTTGCTACAAAAGACATAGTCAATGCCTTAACATGTGAGTTCAGGAGAAGTAAGGTGAAGTTATCTAGTTTGCGTAGCTATTTGGCCTTGTTTTCTTGAAAGATGGTGGTGCTCAGAGCAACCAAAAGATGTCTGCACAACCAAGAATTACCTTGTGTATCTAGTACCTGCTATAAGAAAATGTCAAGATGGAAGCTCCCTGAAGGCACTCAATATTTCGATTATATGACTAATGATGAAGTGGTATGTGCAATCCATCTATCCTTAATAATAGCGTATGATGCTCCAACCCTCATCCGCCGGCTTCAAATATGTGTTTTACATATATTTTCATGACCCATTGGCACATAAAACTCTATAAGATCAAAGTTAGTATTCACGTGTATTATGCATTGTCTTTCAGTATCTCGTAGGCTCTGACTCATGTCATTCCATCATTTCTTTTTTGACCACTACATTGTTCGTTCTACATCAAATTCCTCTTTGTCTTAGTTGATAGCATCAATGATATAACTTGCAAGCATGTCTATCCCCCTCGAACTAACATTTTTCCTTCCCTGGAAGATGGCTAAACCATCGTAGATGACTCCAAGCGGCAAATCTTTCACCAAGTATACTAAAGCTTTGACAAGACAGATGAAATGCAAACCTAGGTATTAATTTTCCAATAAAAGTAGGTACACACATTTTCTCATTGCATCTAGCAAACCCCCCTTCTCACTTCATTTCAAGAGTGTGAATCACACAAACATGTGAAAAATGATAGGTGATGTCTCTTGGACAAAAATCATATCTTTTGAGCATCACCATTGGCTGAATTTAAAATAAAGGATGAACTCGCAAATATGGAGAATATGTAGGTGACAGAATATGATGCGACCCATATCACATGAGACAATTGAAATCTACTCAAAAATACTCGCTCCATTGTCGTTTCCATTTCCACCTTCCAAACTAAAACTGGATAGAAATCCTAGGGTTATTCTACCATCCACCGCATTCCATCCCTTTCATCTGGCCAAATCTTGCATCTTGGCACAACACGACAATAAGTCGGAGCAGCCATGTTGGGGACCCGAGCGTCTCGCATAAGGAAGTGCATGACCTGACGGAGATAGCTAACTATTTTTGAAAAGATAATGAAATCGATGCAGTTGTATGCGAATATTTATGGAATTTATCCAGAACATTCTGCATGATTGCATGGAGGAATAAACACTTGTTTAAAACATTGCTACATCCCTTTCATGAAACTAGGATTAAAATCTATAACAAACATAGGTGAAATTCTTGTAATAGTCATGTGAAACAACTTCTCCATGACAAACCAACATGTCTCGACGCGGTTCATTATTCGATATACATGAGTTATTCTCCTTTGTAACTATACATGGACTTCTTTACCATGCGACAACTATGAATTTTCAATACACTAGCATACACTAGTCTAACTTGAGTTGCTTACTTAATTTGATAGTATTTCCTATCATATGACATCTTAAATGTTTCTATGAATTTGGCAATTGAGATATCGAGGAAAATATATTCCCTTGTGTAGTAACACAAGCGAACTATAAAAATTAGTTTGATACTTCTTCACCAATTTATTAGCATGATTCACAAATCATGACTTTTACAGTCAACCTTTTCCACACACCTAGTGTTGCTAATTAATCAAGGCTATATGAGCTTAATTACTTTTGCATCTTACAATTTTAAGATCTTTGGGCTTGGAACTAACATCTTTACAAGAATATCTCGACCGGCTGGTTCATGGCCATCGTCGACGCCAACTATGACTCTAAGTTGGACCAGATGATCGTTGCCGCCATCAATAAGTTCACCATCGTCAAGAAGCTCGCGGATGACATTGACGTACTCCTCTAGCCCGTGTGCCCGGGCTCCTCATTGCCTCCCACCCTAATCGGCCTCCATGGCGAGAACCTCTTTCAAGCTCTGGTGGCCCTGCGACTGCTTGCCGATGCAACAAAGAATGTCCACCTTGAGGTTGCGCCTCGCCTTGCAAGAATTTTGTCGACCTACACATCCGCGTGTACGAGCAAGTTGTGTACATAGGAATCTACAAGACCAGTGAGGACGTTGCGACGTTGGCCTACGTCAACCGGCTGGAAGCATTGGACGCATTTGTTGAGAAGCACCTTGACCTCGCCACAAAAGCCGTCGCTCCTAAGCCGCCAGTCGGTGGCCCGGTGCAATGAGTCGAGGAGGAGGAGGTCGTACTTTGACGGATGCATCTTTCTTCTTGCCTCTTGTAACCACCACTGCGATTGCATCATCGTGGCCTTAATTCTTATTGTGCTATTTCATTCTCGTTCCAGTCAATACAGACATGTGCGACCCCTTTGCTCACATTTGGAGGCAATTATATGCATCACTGTAACTAGTACTCCATCCGTCAATTTATAAGTTTTGCTTACCTTTTCTATCAACTTCGTGAAACACACGGGCATCTTGCTAGAAACACTACAACATCTCGGACCGCATGTGACCAAACCGACGATGCGCCAACCTAGCTACTACCCTACTTATCTGGCGGAAAAAGCCCCGCCCTAGCATTTCCAATCGTTATTTCTTTCTATCGATCGTGCCAAGGAGCAGAACCAAATGTTACAATTTATAATTGTTTCTCTACTCATATAAAAGACTTAGTTGGTGATGGTGGTGTGTGTGCCATCCGTCATTTCTGACCATTAGATTTGCATCTAATGGTTGTGAGGTAAGTTGTGGCATTTTTGCAACAATAGCCCACTTCTCTGCTGCAATTTGCAGAGAACCTCTTATTATCTTGAAAGCAACCACATCCCTCCCTCACCTCATCAAAACAGCCTGAGAAATATATTTTGAGTGAAAAGTAATATATTTTTAGTGGTATATATGTATATCAAAACAAGAGTGTTTTCTTTCAAGTTTGTGAACAAGTACTATTTGTAACACCCCGGATGTAACTTGTCATATTTGTAGCTCCGACTCTTACCATTTTCGGCTTTAAGTTATGAGATTTCCTTCGTGGTTGGGTTTTGTCTTTGTTTTTCATTTTGTTCATGTCATGCATTTCATATCATGTCATCCTGTGCATCGCATTTGCATTCGTGTTCGTCTCATGCATCCAAGCACTTTCCCCGTTGTCCGTTTTCGCAATCTGACAGTCCCACATGCACCCGATGCACCCGTCTTGTCTCCTTTCGTGAGCGGGTGTTAAGCGTTCTCGGAATGGACCGAGACTAGCACAAGCATGCAAAGTAGCCTCCGCGATGTTGCTGTTTTCAGGGACTTGGGATTTTGCCATGTAAACATGATGCTATTGTGAGATCCATGCATGTTTTGAGTTGCTTCAGTAAGGATGTTTTGAACATGTGGTTATGCTCTATCCATCCGTGCCCCTGTTTGTAATTATGGAGTTGTCTAGCATGTCTTGTTCTTGCTCTACTTTTGCTATAAAATGTTCCTGGCAGAATGTGAACATGTTAATCAATATTGCCATGGTTGTTGCTAGTGATCCATGCATTCTATGAACTTGATCTTGCCATGGTTAGCTTCAGGAACATGTCATCTTGCCGTTTCTATGCTTGTTTTGTCATGCAATGCTTTGTGGTGAGTGGCATGAGCTCGCGAAGTTGCTATCGTGAATCTGTTTATGCCATGCTCTATTTTTCTGCTAAGTCTGATACTATTAATAGAACTTGCTATGTTTACATGGGTTCCATCATATCTTCTGTGCCTTTTTGGCTCATGATCAGTAAGGGACTTTTGATCTATGCATTTAGTAGAATCAAGCCATGCCTTTGTTTTCTATGATATGTTCCTGTAGCATGTTGTTTGCTTGCTCTAAATAGTGCTTCCTGATGTTGTTTTTGACATGTTGGTATTTTCACCAAGTTTGTGATGCTGATATCTTTTGCACTTTTGCCATGCTTGTTTGAACCTGCTCTTTTGTGATTTTGCCGTAGCTCAGTGTTCATGTTTTGTAAAGCATATCTTTTACATCACTGCCATATGCTTTGTTGCTATGTTGGAGTGCAGTAGCTTAGTTACTTGTTGCTTTCTAAGTGGCATCGTGCTGTTAATCGTAGAATTGTGTCATTCTTGTTTTGCTTGCCATTTGCAAACCGTGCATATGTTTCCGGTGATCCTTATATCGATTTCGATCGAAATCATCTCATCTTTCCAGCGGCATACTTGGTTGGCCAAGTTGATGCCTTGATCATTCTTTTCCTTCCGGAGCTTGCATATGCATTGCATATCATTTCTTGCATATCATGCCATGTATTGCATCATGTTGCTTGTGCATTTCACCGTGATTGATTGTTAGTCCTTTGCTTGCGTTCTTGTTTTGGGTAGAGCCGGGAGACGATTACGTGACCGAGGAACCTGTTGAGTACGCTAACGAGGATCAAGCTTTCGACAACTCTGAGAACTTTGCAGGCAAGATGACCATACCCTCGAAATCACTTCTATCTTTGCTTGCTACTTGTTCGCTCTATCGCTATGTCGCGCTACCTACCACTTGCTATATCATGCCTCCCATATTGCCATGTGAAGCCTCTAACCCACTTTCCTAGCAAACCGTTGTTTGGCTATGTTACTGCTTCGCTCAGCCCCTCTTATAGCAATGCTAGTTGCAGGTGAAGATGAAGTTTGTTCCATGTTGGAACATGGATATTGTTGGGATATCATTATTATCTCTTATTTACTTTAATGTATCTATATACTTGGTAAAGGGTGGAAGGCTCAGCCTTATGCCTGGTGTTTCGTTCCACTCTTGCCGCCTTAGTTTCTGTCATACCGGTGTTATGTTCCTTACGCGGTTGGGTGTTATGGGAACCCCTTGATAGTTCACTTTGAATAAAACTCCTCCAGCAAGGCCCAACCTTGGTTTTACCATTTCCCACCTAAGCCTTTTCCCTTGGGTTACGTGGACTCAAGGGTCATCTTTATTTTAAACCCTCGGGCCAGTGCTCCTCTGAGTGTTGGTCCAAAGCAGAGCCACTTGCAGCGCCACCTCGGGGAAACTTGAGGGTTGGTTTTAGTTGTACATAGTGTTCATCCGGTGTGCCTTGAGAACGAGATATGTACAGCTCCTATCGGGATTTGTCGGCACAGTCGGGTGGTCTTGCTGGTCTTGTTTTACCATTGTCGAAATGTCTTGTAACAAGGATTCCGATACCGATCGGGTCTTCCCGGGAGAAGGAATATCATTCGTTGACCGTGAGAGCTTGTGATGGGCTAAGTTGGGACACCCCTGTAGGGTATAAACTTTCGAGAGCCGTGCCCACGGTTATGTGGCAGATGGGAATTTGTTAATATCCGGTTGTACATATCTTAACATTTAACTTAATTAAAATGAATCAACCGTGTGTGTAGCCGTGATGGTCTCTTTTCGGCGGAGTCCAGGAAGATAACACGGTCTTGGGTTATGCTTGAACGTAAGTAGCTTCAGGATCACTTCTTGATCAATTATAGCTTCTCGACCGTGCGTTGCTTCTCTTCTCGCTCTCTTTTGCGTATGTTAGCCACCTTATATGATAGTGCTTGCTGTAGCTCCACCTCACTACCTTCTCCTACCCATAAGCTTAAATAGTCTTGATCTCGCGGGTGTGAGATTGCTGAGTCCTCGTGACTCACGGATACTTCCAAACGGTTGCAGGTGCCGACGATACCAGTGCAGGGGATGCTACTGAACTCAAGTGGGAATTCGACGAAGACTTGGGTCGCTATTATGTTTCCTTTGCTGATGATCAGTAGTGGAGCCCGGTTGGGACAATCGGGGATCTAGCATTTGGGGTTGTATTCCTTTTACTTTGGTTCCGTAGTCGGACCTTTGATTGTACCTTGGATGATGTATGGATAATTTATGTATTGTGTGAAGTGGCGATTGTAAGCCAACTCTTTATCCCTTTCTTATTCAGTACATGGGATGTGTAAAGATTACCCCTCTTGCGACAAGCCTACCTTGCGGCTATGCCTCTAAGTCGTGCCCCAACACGTGGAAGATATAGCCACATTGTGGGTGTTACACTATTCTACTTTGGATCTGTCGCAATGCACGGGCAAATTGATAGTAAAAGAAAAAGGTCTGTCGCGTTCGCATCGCACCCAACACGCCCAAGAATCGGGAGTACTCCATGGCCCGTCCGGCACGCCACATAGCTAGGGAAGGCATGTTGCCTAGCATTTTCACTTTCATGTGGGACCGCAGTTGAGCAAACCGACTATCGGCAAACCGCACCCTGCCCGCTGCATTGGAAAACAAAAAGGAGTAGGGGAAGATCTAGCTGTAGCACGGAAGGCAAGAAATTTGGTGTCAGATGGGGCTCGTTGATAGAGTAGGAGCACTCTGTACTACTATTCCTACTACAAAGTTTGTACTACAACTACTACGACTATACAACTAGGTACGTGCACGACACATCATCGTAGGAGCAAAAAATGGGAAGATCTTGTTTTGGGTATTTATCTTTTTTACAGTCAACGTAGTATGAATAATATGATGTGGGTGCACCCATGAAGATTATGTGGCTTGGTTGCATGGCTAGGAAAGGCTAGAGAAAAATAAATAGATAATGTGTTTAGAGTGCACTCCACTACATAGATTCTTTGGATCCATTGCAACGCACGGGCCGACACATTGGTAGTAGTAAGAAAAAAGTTTCGGGTTTGGCACGAGTTCGTGCTGCGGGATCACCACAAGGCCTGGTGCATGAGTTACATTTCCTTCTCGGGGCCCACGGGACCGAGATTTAGTGGTTTAGTGCACCGTCCTATGAGTCAATGACCTGTGGACCTTAAATGCGGCTAGCCCACATGTCATTATCATGAAAGCAGAGCGGCAGTGGGACCGAGAGGGGTGAGGCGCAGGTCGGCGGACGAGGCTTGCCTGCTCCCCTCCCATGCTCTGATCCGTACTCTCGCACCACTAATTTTGATCCAACGGTTATAATAGATTTCCTCGTGTGGGTCATCTATAGCCTCAAAGAAAGGTAAACAAAGGCCGTATTTCCAGGAAATAATTTCCTACATGAATCTGTACATGCATGCAAGACCCTTTCCTTTCCTGCTCGTCCTCCTCTGGATCATCAGCTTTGTTGACAATGCCGGTGCCAACGCCAGAGCGTCGCAATAGGTGCATGCCTAAGCCATGTAGCACGCTGCAGCGCCAGCGAGTACCACCTCCTCCACACCAACATCGGTGTTTGGGCCCTGCACATGCAGCTGCTCTCGTAGTATTTCACCCGCATGTTTGACTATAGTACCACACCGATCTTGGACGAGACCATGGAGCTTGTGGCCAAGAAAAGTCTGCCCGGCCAACGCATGTCGAGGTGATTGACTGTTGTGACATGACGCACGATGTTTACTAGCTCGCACTCTGGATGAGCAGCAGGGTGCTGCTCCCGATCATCAGTGGTGCGATGGCAACGACGGCCGGGTGGGAGCTCGGGCAGGAGCCAATGATCTACCCAGGACACATAGCTCGACTTGGGCTCGAGATTCCGACTGCTTGCAACGTCCTGAGGATGTACCACTTAGCGACGAGGCTGGAATGCTGAATACGTATAGGCGGGTGCTCGTGGGCGGGAGCAACTTGCTCAACGGATACCGGTTTGCGAACGTGATGTACTTGACGTAGCTGAGCCAGTGAGCCTGGAGGCATTCCTGTCGTCATACGTTGACGGCGGCTCAATGGCATGCGGCCACGTGCCAGTGTAGGTCGGCTACAGGGAAGCGGCATTGGTGTGGTTCGAGATGCCCAGGTGGCCATTATGACGGCGGCATTCGCGACTCACTCGTTCAAGTCGAACTGGCCAGTGGTGGCCAGGCCGTGGCGGGGGTGCCACAGCTGGACGTTGGGCGTTATGAGGCATAGGGGGCTATTTGGTTTCTAGCCACATCTTGCCACACTTTGCCACACCTCACCTTAGACAAGTTTGATCAAGTTTGGTGGGTATTTGGTTCTAGCCACACCTAAGGCAAGATTTTTTATGAGAAGTGAGCCCCACATGTCTCGACACAAAAAGTGTGGCAAGATTCCCTTAGGTAAGACAAAGTGCGGCTAACAATTTGAGCAACTCAAGTTAGGCAACTGTGGCAAAAATAATGTGGCAACATATGGCAAACATAGTCACAATCCAAACAGCCCCTAGATGTCCATGGAAGGAAACTACGGCAATTTTGCAAAAAATATACCCACACCCTTTCCACATTTGCAAATAAGGCCTTCCCTCGTTCACCCTTTTCTCCCACAAGATAAACTACTCATACAAATGCATCTTAATATTTCATGCAACGCATGGGCATCTTGCTACTAAGAAACAAATCTTGAGTTTGGCACGAGTTCGTGCAGCGATAGCACCACAAGGCCTGGCGCATGAGTTACATTTCCCTCTCAGGGCCCACGAGACTGAGCTTCAGCGCCTTACTACACCTGCCTTTGAGTCAATAACATGTGGACCCGATAGGTGGCTGGTCCACATGTCATGCTCCCGAAGGCAGAGGGGCGGTGGGGCAGAGAGGGGTGAGCCGCAGGTCAGGGGACGTGTGGCGTCATGGGTTCGAGCGGCGTCATGGGAATCGCGTGTGGCTGTGGTAGAAACTTGATGCTTGCCAGATTTCAGCTGGCCCACATGTCATGCCCACAAAGGCAGAGGGGCGGTGTGGCCGAGAGGGGTGAGGCGCACGTCGGGTGACGTGGTGCCATGGGTTGGAGCGACATCATGGGAGACACGAGTGGCAGTGTATGAAACGTGATGGTCACCATAGTTCACCTTCCATGAACAAGCTATCATGTCTACTAACACATGCATTGCATACGGATCACTCGAAGGAGGAGTAGAGAAAGCTAGGCGGATAAATAGTTCCTTATAGTCAAGCGGTCCTACGCTGCTACTTGTTCCAAAGACATGCACACCATCAAAATAGTTCATCTATATCAATATACACAGATAGGAAATATTTTTTTACAAGAGAGGAAATAGTTCATCCATCCATAATTCCCTGCTGCAGGTGCAACTTCCTCTTCTTCTTGTTCTCATTTTTTGTGGGAGACGGCTTCGCAGCAAGCTCTTTGGACCTTGCAGCTTTCTCGAAACTCACATGGGTATCGAGGGCAGCATATTTTATTTGCTCGTTGATACGTCTCCAACGTATCTATAATTTATGAAGTATTCATGCCGTTATATCATCATTCTTGGATGTTTTACAATCATTTTATAGCAACTTTATACCATTTTTTGGGACTAACTTATTGACCCAGTGCCAAGTGTCAGTTGTTGTTTTTTGCTTGTTTTTTACATCATAGGAAATCAATATCAAACGGAGTCCAAACATCGCGAAACTTTTTGGAGATTTTTTATGGACCAAAACACCCAAGATGGGTCAGAGAAGCACCTTGGGGGTGCCCCGAGGGGGGCACAACCCACCAGGGCGCGCCTGGGGGCCCAGGCGCGCCAGGTGGGTTGTGCCCACCTCGGTGGCCTCCCGCACTCTCTCTTTACCCTATAAATTCCCAACAATTCCAGAAACCCTCGGGATTAACCTAGATTAGAAGTTCCACCGCCACAAGGCTCTCTAACCACTGAAAACCAATCTAGACCCTTTCCGGCACCCTGCCGGAGGGGGGAATCATCTCCAGTGGCCATCTTCATCATACCGGCGGCCACCACGATGAGGAGGGAGTAGTCCAGCCTCGAGGCTAAGGGTTTGTACCAGTAGCTATGTGTTTAATCTCTGTCTCTCTTGTGTTCTTGAGATATCATGATCTTGATGTATCACAGGCTTTGTTAATATAGTCGGATCATATGGTGTTTTCCCCTCTCTATCTTGTTGTGAGTTGAGTCTTCCCTTTGATATTTCGTTGTTATTGGATTGAATACTTTTATGGATTTGAGAACACTGTATATATGTCCTGCAATCGAATACTCATGGGGTTATTGTATTGATTCACTTGATATATGTTTTGGCACTCAACTCGCGGATTCCTGAGTTGACATTGGGGTAATTTATGCATAGGGGTTGATGCACGTTCTTGTCTTTGTTTCTCCGGTAGAAATCTTGGGGCGCTCTTTGAAGTTCTTTGTGTTGGATTGAGTATTATGAATATGAATTTGCTTTGGTGTTATTTTAGTATGAACTCTAGGATAGATCGAACGGAAAGAATAGATTTGTGTTATTTTAGTACGAACTCTTGAATAGATCGAATAGGAAGAATAGCTTTGAGGTGGTTCTGTACCTTAGAAACAATTTATTCTTATGTTCTCCGCTAGATAGGAACTTTGGAGTGATTCTTCATCACACTTTGAGGGGTGGTGATATGATCCAATTATATTAGCATTGTTGAGAGATTGCACTAGCAGCGAAACTACGGACCCTAGGCCTCATTTTCAACCATTGCAATACTGTTTTTGTGCCCATTTACTATTTTCTACCTTGCTGTTTTTATTTATTCAGATTATAAAAATATATTTCTACCATCCATATTACACTTTTATCACCATCTCTTCGCCGAACTAGTGCACCTATACAATTTTCCATTGTATTGGGTGTGTTGGGGACACAAGAGATTTCTTGTATTTGGTTGTAGGGTCGTTTGAGAGAGACTATCTTCATCCTACACCTCCCAGGGACTGATAAACCTTAGGTCATCCACTTGAGGGAAAATTGCTACTGTCCTACAGAACTCTGCGCTTGGAGGCCCAACACGTGTCTACAAGAATAAAGTTGCGTAGTAGACATCACTCACACGTCAAGGGATAATTCTCCCATCCAGACGACCTTAATGCCAGCGTCTCGTCACCCTTCTGAAGATTTGTTCCGAGCACAAAATTTGCTATGTGAATAGGGATGGAGTCTGTTTATCACAATCTTCTACAGGAATTTTGATTCTGGTTTTTTGGTCAGTCATGCTTTCCAAATCAAGGTTGTATGGTGCCAGCTTCTGTTTGACCCCTTCGATGGCTGCCCCACAGAAGTATATGTCCTCCCGAGACAAGAAATCATGGAGCTCACCCGGCATGGAGGGCGCATGTATGATGTGGTACACCAAAACATCATCTTCGAGGCACAGCTGAAGGACAGCGGCACGTTGGATCTTACCAGTGGCATGCTCTGTGTACTCTGCATCGAGACCGGTGACCTTCATCTCTACATTTTGGAGGGAGTTGGATACATTGTTGATCAACTTTTGAAAAACCCATGGGTGGTTGGTGACGGTGGCAACTATGCTCAATGAGCCTTCAACGAGGACTTGTTGGATGCTAAAAACTTGCATCTGGATCTGTTTCGCCATTTGGAACCACTGGACCAGAGGGCTATGGTTTGGAGAATTAGGATTAGATGGCTAGTCTAACTGAAGAAGATGATTATTTAAAGGGGCTTCGGAATTACTCCAGGAGTATGTGAAGAGGTTAAAACAATGTGAATACAGTGGGGTTTAGATGCAAATGTAGATGAAGGACAGGTGAAGAAGCTGAGGAAAATCGGTTCCCGATGCAGACGTAAATGGGAAAAGTGGCCTAAAGGTAGTTGATTAGACGGCTAGTTAGACTAAATGAAAAGGCTATGCAGGTAGACTGAGGAGTGGTACATGTCCGTGTACCTACCCATCCTTCTCGTGCTACATGTGCCACTGGCTAGTTGAGTTCACTCTTTTGAATTACCGTGGTGAGACATTTTATGATTCGTTTTTATTTCTGCACCCCTCCTGATAGGTGGGACCGATGCAAACATATATAAAAAATGTGCAGTAGCTGGTTCGGATGGATATTGGCGCGTGCATGGGAGACACAACATTCTCTGGTTAAGGAATATGTTGTTATCCTCAAAACAGGAAAGGCCCTTCTTCGTGCTTCAGCATGCATGAGAATTTGGTTCTGCTCGCAATATGGATGATACCTGGAGGATGAAGTGAACCTAGAGGCAGGCTAGCATGGGAGACCTAATTCCGCTATATAGTACTACTCCGTATGTTCCTACTAGTAGTGGTACAACTGTGGTACACTTGATGGTCAAAATATTATTCATGTGGTCCTCACAGTGAAGTGACAAGACCCTGTGCCCGAGGTGACACTAGTCCAGGCGGCATGTTCGGGTTACCAATGTTAGCCTCACATTTTGGACTGTGTAGTTAGTGTCACCGCTGCTGTATAGCATGCCTCGCCTCGTCTCCCTCTCCCCTAGCACCACTACATCTCCATCTCCGTCTCGCCGAAGATCCTGAGGTCACTCTTCATCATCTCACTGTTCCCCTGTGTACCCTGGCCTCGCTCGCCTCCCCTAGGACCACTATTCCCTTGCTAGCTGCTCCAGCACCGAGAGCCTTCTCCCCCATAAATCAAGCCCCCAAAAACCCCACCATCCATATGAGCCGCGATTGGAGCAATCTCCCAGTGACATCCTCGACCTCTGTTTTGTTCGTGTATGGATATGTTGAGCGACGTGCGGCTAGCTGCATGCTCGCGGGACATGCACACGACCATTGTCGTAGCGAGGACTAAGCTTTTCAAGACACCTTGCTTGATGCTATCTGGTCTTGCGAGATCTGCTCACCATGATACGGAGGGATACATGATGCCCCTCGACTTCAATCCGACCTCCATTAGCTGAAACTTATTTGCGGGTATGTAGTGGGGTCGCCGTACATCATTTCCCTCGACTTCGATCCGATCACCATCGCCCGAAACTTCTTGGCAGGTATGTTGGGGATATAACTATTAAGTATAAACTGCCCAGGAGGAGCCGGATTATACTTATGGTAAGCTATTCCTGTTGAAGCCCACGAAGGCAAAGGCGCTTTACGAAGGAGGTTTAACAAGAAGGCCCAAGGACCGAAGGCGGATTAGGGCCCATAGGTGTAAACCGTCATAAGATGTATAACTTGTATTGTAAGATAAGAAAGGGTAGAAACCGAGCCAGACATGATTATAAGCCGGCCGGGATTCTGTAAACCGCCGGGTGTCAACCTATGTATATAAAGGGATGACCCGACGGCGGTTTAGGGATAGAAAACAAGAGACCGAGAGCCAGGCAAAGCGGATTCGCTTCCTGGTCATCGAAATCCTACCAATTCCATCACAACTGGATTAGGCTTTTACCTTCACCGCAAGGGGCCGGACCAGTATAAACTCCTTGCGTCCTTGGTCCCTCTTTAACCCCTTTAAGCTAACTACGTTGCGATGGCTCCACGACTAAGTCCTCACGCTAGGACATCTGACGTGACAAAACCACGACAGTTGGCGCCCACCATGGGGCTGTCGCATGATGGTTTCAAGTTCTTAGAGGGCAGCTTCGAAGGGCTCAAGGGATACATTGTGGGCCGGATGACCAGGAGTCGTCGCGGCAAGCTCTACATCGACGATGCAGGCTGGGGCCCCAAGGCCGGCTCAATTGAGTATGGATATCGGGTCCCCTTCGGCGGTATTCACGTTTTCATTGGCAAGATCGGCGAACCGGGCCCTGAGCCAGACATCTGCACTGACATCGTCAAAACGGCTCAGCGTGCGAGATCTGCCCGGGTTCAGCCTGCCATGAAGCGTGCCTTCGTGGGAGTCATCCCCGGAGTGGAGTCTGTGGATAGATCGGTATCTGGTGGTGACACCGTTGTTTATTCTGATGACGAGTCATCTACCGGAGAGACCGAGTCATTGTACCAACTGCAAGATGGCCGGTTTGGGGGCAGTTCCGATGGCGACGGTATTCCAGACCCCTTCGATCCGCCGAGCCGAGTTGCGATCTTCATGGCCGGTACACAGTCAGCACAACATTCTTCAACCGCAGCAGCAATGATCTCCGGTTCTACAGCAGCGACAACAGCTGGGGCAGGAGGCCCTGCGCAATTGCCGGCTCAGGTTTTGTCTGATTTATTCGACACTTTGGCAACTCTGCTGGCTGAAGTTAACCCAGCGGATCAGGATCAGCATAACATAGAAGTCGCGAAGGTGAAGGATCAGATAGCTCAAGCCAAGGCAGACCTGACAACCGAGAACAACAGGATGGCTGCAGAGTAGGGCGAGTTGGATGCGCGGGCTTATCGGCTTATGTTGGATCAGAACGCGTCAAACGATGTAATGAGGAGAAGGTACCGGTCTCACCTGCCTCCAGTTTATGAGGCAAGAAATCTCTTTAACACGCCGGGAGCAGGAACCAATAACCAGCCAGTGGTAAACCGGGTAGAAGCACCTGGAACAAGAGCGTCGGTTCAGCCGCGCACAATGGATCCGCCTGGTCCGAATGTCCCATCGCAGCATGTATCAACGCCTCTGGGTCATTACTCCAACCCCTTGGATAACATAGTCGCCGCCGCTTCACGGTTAGTAGCCCTACCGGTCGAAGGGGAGTCCCCTGTAGCAGTTCAGACGCGACGGGCTAGGGAGCTCCTTCAGACAGCTTTGACTCAGCGGCAGGCTTATTCGTACAGTCGCGAGAGGATTCATTCCACCCCCCGCCCAAGCCAGAGTTGCAGTAGGCATATTGATGAACCGGTTGTGTCAAGCAGTGCGCGGAACCGTAACCCACCTCGAGGGCATAACCAGGTGGGCGGTGGTGCTAATGCCCAGGACATGGTGGATCACGGTAGAGCATGTTGATAAGCTGAGTTAGCAGCGCAGTACGCGGCCCGTCAGCTTACTCCGGTCCGTCCAACTACTTCGATGGAACCAGGTGTTGCTTTCAGCTCTTTGGTGGTGTTATGTCTCACCCCGGTTTTACTTAACGTGCGGCTGCCCAAGGATTTCAAAGGTCCTCATAAGGTTCCCAATTACACTGCCGATTTACCCCCCGAATCATGGGTTGAGAGCTATGAGATGGCGATGGAGATGCTGGATGTGGATGATGCGGCATGTGCTAAATACTTCACCATTATGTTGGAAGGAATAGCTCGTACTTGGATGAAAAGTTTACCAGCTAACTCCATTGGATCATACGCCGAGTTAAAGGCCCGGTTTATCCAGAATTTTAAAGATACGTGCAAGCAGCCCATGTCGATTATGGACTTAGCCGCCTGTGTCCAAGAAGAATGTGAATCAACAACCCATTGGGTGCGTCGGGTCTTAGCGATTTTGCATTCATCGGACCGCATCAATGCTGATACAACAGTTTTAACATTGGAAGGCAATTGCCAGTTCATGCCTCTGAAGCTGAAGTTAGGGCGGCTCAAGCGTCACTACGATGACATGGGGACACTTATGGCAGCTCTGGTTAAGTATGCCGACTCTGATAGTACCAAGAATCCCGAGTCTGGCAATGAAAAGCTGGGAAAGGGAAAAAAGAGCAGCAACACCAAAGGGCAATAGCATAACCCAGCGGGCCATGGAAACAACGGTAAGCGCAAGGCGGATAACAGTTTGTCTTTTGTGGCTAACACCAACACGCGGAATAACGGTCAGCGTCGTAAGGGTAAACCGCCCCCGTGGAGTGGAGGATCAGGTATCAATCTTGAGTACCTGTTAAATCAGCCTTGCCCAAGGCACGGGACGTGAGAAAGGCCAGCTATGCATGTCTGGAAGGATTGCTTTATTACAAGGGAGTTCAAAAACTCAAATCTTTTCCAAGATGGTCATGGACCAGACGGTGGTTCGGGACCCGGTTCTCATGGGCCGGGTTATGGTGGAGGCAGTTCTGGCTCAGGACTTCAAGGCAATCAAGGCAATCATGGCAACCAAGGTGGTTATAGCCAACAACACCCTCAAGGGAGTCAACACCAGCAACAACCGGGTTATCAATGCAACCCGAAGTAGTTGAATAGTGGGCAGTATCATGTCTTCACCACTAGCCTGTGCAGGCGCGATCAGAAGCTTCATAAAAGGGCAGTAAACTCTATTGAACAGGCAGTGCCCCGTTACCTGCGCTGGTCTGAACAACCCATTTTGTGGAGTCGAGAGGATCATCCACCCCGGGTAAGGTGTGCTAGGTCGTTGTCTTGCACTCAGCTATGTCATTGGAGTTGATGGACTCACTTTACCTTCGAAGCCTTCCGCTGTTATCTTCAATTAGATGGCCTTCAGCCATATTATTGTAATAAGTACTCTCTTTTGAGATATTCGGTGTAATAAGTGTGTGATTGAAACTCTATTATAAATCCTTCAAGTATTGTGTGTGTGTCAGCATTACCGATCCAGGGATGACACTTATGTACAGAGATTTGACCATCTAAGGACGGATCGCTACAATCAATTGCCCAACAATAATTTGTTTACCCATCGTTTGCTATTTTTCTCGAGAGAAGCCACTAGTGAAATCTACGGCCCTCGGGTCTCTTCTTTATTATATTTGCCTTTGTGATCTATTTTCCTTTGCTTTTATTTTCAGATCTATTAAACCAAAAATACCAAAATACCTTGCTGCACTTTATTTTATTTGGTGTTCGATCTATCAAATTATTACAACTTTCTCATGTCTGTTTGCCAATCTTTGGCGACGTTACCCGAAAGGGATTGACAACCCCTTTAACACGTCGGGCTGCGAGTATTTGCTATTTGTGTGCAGTTGTTGTTTAAGTAGTGTTGCTTGGTTCTCCTATTGGTTCGATAACCTTGGTTTCATCATTGAGGGAAATACCTACCGTCGCTGTGCTGCATCATCCCTTCCTCTTTGGGGAAATACCGACGTTGTCTAGCAGACATCAAAAGGAATTTCTAGCACCGTTGCGAGGGAGACATCATCAACATCTACCAGGTTCCTAATCAAAAATCTCATCTCCTTGCAATTTACATTAATTGCCATTTGCCTCTCGTTTTCCTCTCCCCTACTTCACAAAAATTTGTCGTTTCATTCGACCTCTTTTTTGTTCGCCGTTTTCTGGCCGGATCTGTTTTTGAGTGCAATCTTGTTGCGTAGTCACAATGACTCAAGAGAACACCATGTTGTGTGATTTCTCAAATACCAACAACTATGATTTTATTGGCACTCCGATTGCTCCCGCCACTAGTGCAGAATCTTGTGATATTAATACCACTTGGTTGAATCTTGTTATGAAAGATCAATTTTCCAGTACTCCTAATGAGGATGTCGCATCCCATCTTAACACATTCGTGGAATTGTGCGATATGCAAAAGAAAAAAGATGTGGACAATGATGTTGTGAAGATGAAAATATTTTTGTTTTCTTTGTGAGATCATGCAAAAATTTGGTTCTTGGAATAAGTGCAAAGATGCTTTTATCACTAAGTATTTTCCGCCCACAAACTTTTTCCCCTTAGAACCCAGATCATGAATTTCAAGCAACTTGAACATGAGCATGTTGTACAATCTTGGGAAAGGATGAAAATGATGCTAAGGAATTGCCCAACTCATGGGTTAAATCTTTGGATGATCATACAAATTTTTTATGCTGTGTTGAATTTTGTTTCTCGTAATATTTTATCACACGAAACAATTTCAATAACATTGCTTATAGAGGTAATTTTAATCCTAGGCCTAGTAATTCCTCTACTAATTATGGTAATTCCTATGGAAATCCTTCTTATAATAATAATAATAGGAACACCTCTGATCCTGAGAATAATATTAAAGAATTTATCAACACTAAAAAAGTTTTCAATGCTACAATGGAAGAAAAGTTGAATAATATTGATGTTTTGTCTAGGAGTGTTGATAGAATTTCTCATGATGTAGAAAATCTCAAGATGAAAATATTGTGCCTAAGGTTGAGGAATCAACTAAAGCTCTTTATGTTTCTATGTATGAAACTAAAAAGAACCGCTATGCTTAGAGCTAGAAGAGCATTTTTGGAAAAGGCGTTTTCTAGTGATTACTTTCATAAAAGTGATGAAGATCTTAAAATGGTTGGTATTTCTTCTATTTATTCCTTGTTTAGTAAAGTTAAGATTGATAATAAATGGAGTGAAGAAGAGTCTACTTTAGCTAGAAGGTGTCCCGGTAATTCGGAGGGTGAAAATCTTGTTGAGAAAATTGATAAAAGTGGGTTTGAAGAGGTCAAAACTTTTACTAGTGATGTGCCCACTCTTTTGGAGTACAAAGACTTTAATGATGATAGTTGCTCTTTGATTGATTGTATTTCTTTGTTGCAATCTATGATAAATTCACCCCCTTCTTATGAAAAAAAAAGCTTTTACTAAACATATTGTTGATGCTATGATGAAAGCTTTAGAAGAAAAGTTGGAATTAGAAGTTTCAATTCCAAGAAAATTACATGATGAGTGGGAACCTACTACCAAAGTCAAGATTATAAATTATGAGTGCTTTGCTTTGTGTGACTTGGGTGCTAGTGTTTCTACAATTCCGAAATCTTTATGTGATGTGCTTGGTCTTACCGATATTGAAGATTGTTCTTCAAATTTGCACTTGGCGGATTCTACTATTAAAAATCCTATGGGAAGTATTAATGATATTTTTATTCTTGCAAATAGGAATTATGTGCCAATATAGTTTATTTCTCTTGATATTGGTTGCAATCCGTCTTGTCCAATTATTCTTGATAGACTATTTTTACGCACTTCTGTGTCATGACTGATATGAAAGAAGGTAATATTAAATTTCAATTTCCACTAAGGAAGGGTATGGAACACTTCCCTAGAACAAGGATTAGTCCACCATGTGAATCAATAATGTGGGCATCTTATGGATCTAGAAACAAAGATGACAAAACATAGATCCTTGCTTTATGCCTAGCTAGGGGCGTGAAACAATAGCGCTTGTTGGGAGGCAACCCAATGAATAAAATTTATTTTTGTCTTTTGCTTTCTGTTCTTGAGTGTTTGCACAATCATGCTACTGTTATGATTGTGTTTTTTTGTGTTTTAGTTAGTGTTTGTGCCAAGCAAATCCTTTAGGATCTTCTTGGGTGATAGTTGTTTGATCTTGCTAAAAAACAGAAACTTCCACGCACACGAAAAAAATTCTCATTTTTAACAAAAACGTGATAAAATAACAATTCTTTTTGAAGAAGATTAAGACACAAATTTCTCAGGTCATCCTAATATTTCAGAATTTTTGGAGTTTCATAAGTATTCGAAATATCCAGATTGCTACAGACTCTTCTGTTTTTGACAGATTCTGTTTTCTTTGTGTTGTTTGCTTGTTTTGATGATTCTATGGTTTCTTTGAAGAGTTTTTGCCATAGAAAAGTTGGAATACAGTAGATAGAATGCAAGAATAAAATATGAATGTGTTGCAACAGTACTCATAGTAGTGATTTGTTTTCTTATACTAACGGATCTCACGAAGGTTTTGTTGAGTTTTGTGTGATTGAAGTTTTCAAGTTTTGGGTGATGTTACGATGGATGAAGGAATAAGGAGTAAGAATAGACTAAGATTGGGGATGCCCATGGCATCCCAAGCTATTATCTTAAGAGAAGCAAGCAGCTAAGATTGGGGATGCCTCGACTGGCATCCCCTCTTTCTTCTAACGGCCATCGGTATTTTACTCGAAGCTATATTTTTATTCGTCACATACTATGAGTTTTGCTTGGAGCGTCTTGTATGATATGACTCGTTCCTTGATTTGCTTTTTATTCTAAGTCTTGAATCCTTGCTGGACACACCTATTTGAGAGCCAAAATTATGCGATGACTTGTTAGAATTGCTCTCTATGCTTCACTTAAGTTTTTATGAGCTATGGAATTGCTCTAGTGCTTCACTTATATCTTTTTCAACACGGTGTGATTTAGTATTTTCGAAGAAATGCTCTCTTGCTTCACTTAGATTTATTTGAGAGTTAGTAAATTTTCAAGAAATTCTCTCTTGCTTCACTTAAATTAATTTTAGAGAATGAAATATTATGCTCATGATCTTCACTTATATTTGTTTGAGCATATCAAAAGCAACATATGAAAATTAGATCCAAAGTGATAGATATCCAAGAAGGATATAATTAAAAATTTCATGAAGATCATTGGACAAAATAAACTTGATTCTTTGTAATAGTTTTGAGATATAATGATGTGATATGTGAGTCATGTTGATGAGTAATTATGGTTTAGTAAGAATATTGGTGTTAAGGTTTGTGATTCCCTATGCAAGCACGAAAGTCAATAGTTATGAAATGAAATTATATCCTACTTGTGGTGCATTATTCGGTGTTAATTATGCTCAATGCTCGCTTATGAGATTATTCGTTTCTTGGTTGGTCGCTTCTCAATCTTTTGCTAGCCTTCATTTTGCACTAAGTATGATCACTACTTGTGCATCCAAAATCCTTTAAACCAGTTTTGCCACATGAGTCCACCATATCTACCTATATGTGGTATTATTTTTCCGTTATAAGCAAATTTTTATGTGCCATCTCTAATTTTCAAAATAAATTTCTCTTTTGTGTGCTCGTACCGCTCATGAGGCGGTGAGGGGTGGCCGATATTTTCCATGCTAGATGTGTTATTCTCACAATGAGTGTTTATTCACTTGTCATTACACGAGAGTAAGGCAAAGGTATTAGGAATGCCCAGTCCCGAAATGAAAAATGAATTTACTTTATGTTGTCAAATAATAAATTCCTTAGAAAGTGTTGGTATGGAAGACACCCGTGGATACGGTTAGCCATGGAAAGTGAAAGTACGGTGGAAAAAGGAATAAACTTTATTTCCTGTCTAGGAACCGCCTATGATATATCTAGCATGAAAAGTGTTGGGAGCTGTAAGTCGTTTTCGTTGGTGGGAAAAGTATGCCTCTCTCAAAATGTTTTTATCTTCAATTTTTTCTTTGAGCTCTCGCACCTCTACAAATCCCTACTTCCCTTCGTGAAGGGCCCTTCTTTTACTTTATGCAATTTTTATTTTTAATTTGAGTCTCCATCTTCTCTTATAAAGCACCAACTAGGGGGCACTATGATCATCCTTGAGCATTGGGTGTAGCTAATATTGGAATGTGTTTCATGAATGGATCAATGATTGAGCATAATGGGCTAGGGATAACTTATTTTAGCGTTGATATTTTGAAAGATATTGTTGCTTGTTGATATGCTTGAGTATTTAACTCTCATGTCAAAACTAGACTATTGCTTTGAACCATATAAAAGTCCAAATGTCCATGCTACAAAGAAAATAATATGAGATGACATGTTAGGCAGCAGTCCACAACAAAAATTCAGTTTTTATCATTTACCTACTCGAGGACAAGCAGGAATTAAGCTTAGGGATGCTGATACGTCTCCAACGTATCTATAATTTTTTATTGTTCCATGCTATTATATTATCATTCTTGGATTTTTTTGCAATCATTTTATATCATTTTTTGGTACTAACCTATTGACATAGTGCCAAGTGCCAGTTGCTGTTTTTTGCATGTTTTCACATCATAGGAAATAAATACCAAACGGAGTCCAAATGCAGCGAAACTTTTTGTGGATTTTTTATGGACCAGAAGACATCTAGTGGGCCGAAGAAGTGTCCCGGTGGGGTGTGCCCACCTCGGATGCCCCCCGGACCGCCTCTTTACTCTATAAATACCCCAATATCCAGAAACCCTTGGGAGTCGACGAAAATCAATTCCAGCCGCCGCAAGTTCCAGAACCACCAGATCCAATCTAGACACCATCACGGAGGGGTTCATCGTGCCCATTGGTGCCTCTCCGATGATGCGTGAGTAGTATTTTGTAGACCTTCGAATCTGTAGTTAGTAGCTAGATGGCTTCATCTATCTCTTTTGACTCTCAATACAATGGTCTCTTGGAGATCCATATGATGTAACTCTTTTTGTGGTGTGTTTGTTGGGATGAGATGAACTTTGAGTTTATGATCAGATCTTTCTTTTTATCCATGAAAGTTATCTGAGTCTTCTTTGATCTCTTATATGCATGATTGCTTATATCCTCGTATTTCTCCGCCTATATTTGGGTTTTATTTGGCCAACTTGATCTATTTATCTTGCAATGGGAAGAGGTGCTTCGTGATGGGGTCGATCTTACGGTGCTTTATCCTAGTGATAGAAGGGGAAAGACACATATGTATCGTTTCTATTAAGGATAACAAGATGGGGTCTATTTCGACATAAATAGATCTTGTCTACATCATGTCATTGTTCTTATTGCATTACTCCATTTTTCCATGAACTTAATACACTAGATTTATGTTGGATAGCGGTCGATGTGTGGAGTAATAGTAGTAGATGTAGGCAGGAGTCGGTCTACTAATCTTGGACGTGATGCCTATATAATGATCATTGGCTGGATATCGTCATGATTATTTGAAGTTCTATCAATTGGCTAATAGTAATTTATTTACCCACCATTTACTATTTTTCTTGAGAGAAGCCACTAGTGAAATCTACGGCCCCCCGGGTCTCTTCTTTATTATATTTGCCTTTGCGATCTATTTTTCTTTGCTTTTATTTTCTGATCTATTAAACCAAACATACAAAAATAACTTGTTGTGCTTTATTTTATTTGGCGTTCGATCTATAATATTATTACAACTTTTTCACGTCCGTTTGCCAATCTCTGGAGCCGTTACTTAAAAGGGATTGACAACCCCTTTAACACGTCGGGTTGCAAGTATTTGTTATTTGTATGCATGTGTTGTTTACATAGTGTTGCTTAGTTTAGGGAAATACCTACTGGTTCATTAACCTTGATCTCATCACTAAGGGAAATACCTACCGCCGCTGTGCTGCATCATCCCTTCCTCTTTGGGGAAATACCGACGTAGTCTAGCAGACATCACAGTTGTAGCTGGATTGGATTTATATGCGCTAAATGCCTAGAAAATGCACACAATCCCCTAAATATGGTAAATGAGCCTGAAAAAATGCCAAATTTGAACACGGTGATTTGTAGGGTGTATGTTCGTCGTAGAAAAAAACTTGAGGGCAAAGAACGAAGAAAATTTGGATTCCCCTTCAATCTTGGTGATTTCCAACTTCCTCGGCGATGGTTCGATTTATGAAGGGCGTGCATGACGACATAAGCCAAACCTTCTCACATTTTTACCTGGGCATGGTGAGGTCATACCGTGGCACCATGTCAGGTGTCATGTTTTTCAAGCATTTATTTCATTTTTTCTATAGTTGAAAACCCAATAAACAAACGTTTGTGGTTGACTATTGCCACACATTTCATCAAAATATCTATCCATTCCTTGTAATAGGCATGAGAATTTACTAAATGGCACGAGCATGGTTTTCCAGGCCATTTTTGTGCACCCTTTCATGCATCGATTGTTTGAACTTGAATTATGTGCATTAATGCCTAGAAAATGCACATAATCCCCTAAATATGGTAAATGAACCCAGAAAAGTGCCAAATTTGAACACGGTGATTTGCAGGGTGTATGTTCATCGTAGAAAAAAACTCAGGGACAAAGGACAAAGGAAATTTGGATCCCCCTCCAATCTTGGTGATTTCCCCCTCGAAACCATGAAACTTCATCGGTGATGGTTCGATTTAAGAAAGGCGTGCATGATGACATAAGGAAAACATTCTCAAATTTTTACCAAGGCATGGTGTGGCCATGCCATGGCACCACGCCAGAAGTCATGTTTTCCAAGCATGTATTTCATTTTGTATAGTTGTTAACTCAGTAAGCGACGCGTTTATGGTTGACTATTACTACACATTTCCTTGAAGCGGCACTAAAGGCACTCTCTATTTCTATTCTATCACTTAGTATGAAGCGGCAAGTGCATTCTATTTGCCCTCCTCCACCAACTTCAAATATGTGTTCACATCTATTTTCATGAACTTGTTGGCACATAAAACTCTATAATATCAAAGCTGGTATTCATTTATTTTTCCAATGTTTTTGGGTATCCAATAAGCTCTGACTTATATTATTCCGTCATTCCTTTATTAACTACTACATAGTCTCATCTACATAAAATTCCTGGTTGTCTTAGACGATAGCATCAAACACGTCAATATCCCTCGGAACTACCATTTTCCTTCCCTTGTAGATGGCTAAACCATCATAAATAACTTCGAGATATGAATATATCATCAAGTATGATTGAACTTTTACAAAAGACATGAAATGCAAACGTAGGATTTAATTACAACAAAAAGAGGTACACCCATTTTATCATTGCTTCATGCAAACTCCCTCTAACTTTATTTCAAGAGTGTGAATCACACTAATATATGAAAATGGTAGGTGATGTCTCTTGGGCCAAAAATAATCTCTCTCGAGCATAGCCCATGTTTTTTTTGATATCATCACCCTAGGTTGAATTTGAAATAAATGATGAACTCCGAAATATGGAGAACATTTGGATGATAGAATAGGACGCAACCCATATCATACGAGACAATCGAGATCTACTAAAACATAACAACCAAATTGTAGTTTGATGAATCTTCACCATTTTTTTAGCATGATTCACTTCATGATTATACAATCAACCTTTTCTACACACCTAGTGTTGCCAATTAACCAACATTCTCATATTTGTGTCATACATCATGACTATATGTGCCGAATTACTTTTTAATATTTCATGCTTTATGGTATTTTGGCTTTTAACTAACATCTCTAGAGGAATGTGTATTCACTCTGAAATTCACCATTGGACCAGAAGCATTTGTTAAGCTTGTTAGGATTGGTAAAGGGAAGCATGATTTGACTGGATTTGTTTAGGACATATACAAAACAAACAAAGGTCTATCGGTTTCTGCAAACACGCCAAAAGGCATAAAAATGTTCCATTTTTGCTACAAAAGACATATTCAACGCCTTAACAGGTGATTTAATGAAAAGTAAGGAAACGTTATCTATCTTTCAAAGCTGTTTTCCCCCACTTACTTGCAAGATGGAGGCGCTTAGAGCAGTCAATAGACACCTACACAACCAAGAATTACTTTGTATATATAGTGCCAACTGTAAAAAAATTTCAAGATGGAAGATCACTGAAGGCACTCATTATTTCGATCTTATCACTGAGATGAAGTGGTCAGTGCAATCCATCTATCCTTAATAATAGCGTATGAAGCTCCAACCCTCCTCCTCCAACTTCGAATATGTGTTTACATATATTTTCATGAACTCATTGGCACATAAAACTCTATAATATCAAAGTTAGCATTCATGTGTTTTTCACATTGTTTATGAGTATCTCCTAGACCCCGACTCATGTCATTCCTTCATTTTTTATTCACTACTACATTGTTCCTTCTACATCAAGTTCCTCTTTGTCTTAGTTGATAGCATCAATGCTATAACTTAGATACATGTCTCGGAACAATAATTTTTTGTCCCCCATAGAGGGCTAAACCATTGTTGATGACTCCAAGCGACGAATCTATCACCAAATATACTAAAGTGTTGACAAGAGACATGAAATGCAAACATAGGGTTTAATTCCAAAAAAGAGGTACACAAATTTTATCATATCTTCTAGAAAAAGCCCCACTAACTTCATTTCAAGAGTGTGAATCACACAAATATGTTAAAATGGTAGGTGATGTCTGTTGGCTGAAAATGATGTCTTTCGAGCATCACCCAAGGTTTTTTCTATATCATCACCCTAGGTTGAATTTAAAATAAAGGAAGAACTTAGAAATTTGGAGAACATTTGGATGATAGAATAGGACACGACCCATATGATAGAATAGGACACGACTCAAAAATATTCACTCCATTGTCGGTTCCATTTCGACTTTCCAAACTAAAACTAGATTGAAATCCTATGGTTATTCCACCATCTGTCGCATTCCACCCCCTTTGTCTGGGTGATCTCACATCTTGACACAACACAACGGTAGGTCATATGAGCCGCATCGGGGACCCGAGCACCTCCAAAAGTCAGTGGATGGCCAGTCGGAGATAGCTAATTTTTTTAAAAAATAATAATGAAATCAACGCGGTTGTATGTGAATATTTATGGAATTTGTCCAGAACATTCTACGTGATTGTAGTGAGGAATAAACACTTGTTTAAAACATTGTTTCTTCCATTTCATGAAAATAGGGTAAAAAATCTATAAGAAACGTAGGTGAAATACTAGTAATAGTCATGAGAAACCACTTCGGCTTGACAAGTCAACATGTATCTGCGTGGTTCATTATAAGATATACATGAGTTGTTCTTCTTTGTAACTACACATGATTGTACAATCAACCTTTTCCACACACCTACTGGCCAATTAACTAACTTTCTCATATTTGTTTCATACATCACGACTATATGAGCTGAATTGCTTTTTCATATTTCAAGTTTTAAGGTCTTTCTGCTCTGAACTAGCATCTTTAGAGGAATGTGTCTTCACTCCGAAATCCACCATTCAACCAAAAGTTTATGCTGAGGTTGTTGGGATTGGTAAAGGGAAGCATGATTTGACAAAAGTTGTTTAGGAGACATCTGAAACAAACAAAGGTCTATCGGTGTCCCCAAACATGCCTAAATGTATAAAAATGTTCCATGCATGCTACAAAAGACATAGGCAACGCCTTAACATGTGATTTCAGGAGAAGTAAGGCAAAGTTATCTATTCCGGGAGGCTATTTGGCCCCGATTGCTTGCAACATGTGATGCCCATAGTAGCCAAAAGACGCACGCACGACCAAGATTTACCTTGTATATCTAGTGCTTCCTATAAAAAAACACAAGATGGAAGATCAACGAAGGCACTCGATATTTCAGTTCTATGATTGATGCAGAAGTGGTTAGTGCAATCCATTTATCCCTAATTACAGCGTACGAGGCTCCAACCCTTATCTGCCAACTTTAAATATGTGTTTTGCATATATTTTCAGGACTCATTGGCACATAAAACTCTATAATATCAAAGTTAGTTTTCATGGGTTTTTCGCATTGTTTTTGAGTATCTCATCGGCTCTGACTCTTGGCATTCCATAATTTGTATATTGACTACTACATTGTTCCTTTTACATCAAGTTCCTCTTTGTTCTTAGTTGATAGCATCAATGCTATAACTTACAAACATGTTAATCTCCCTTGGACCAACAATTTTCCTTCCCTGGTAGATGGCTAAACCATCGTTGATGACTCGAAGCGACGAATCTATCACCAAGGTGCAAACCTAGGGTTTAATTTGAACAAAGATAGGTATACACATTTTATCATTGATTCCAGCAATCCCGTCCACCTTCATTTCAAGAATGTGAGTCACACAAATATGTGAAAATGGTAGGTGATGTCTCTTGGCCAAAAATCATGTCTTTCGAGCATCACCCAAGGTTTTTTTATATCATCACCCTAGGTTGATTTTTTAAAGGATGAACTCAGAAATATGGAGAACATTCAGATGAATGAATGTGACATGGCCCATATCATATGAGACAACTAAGATCTACTAAATAATACTCGCTCCATTGTCATTTCCATTTCCACCTTCCAAATTAAAACTAGATCAAAACCCTATGCTTATTCCACCCTTTGCTGCATTCCATCCCCGTCTTCTGGCCCAATCTCACATCCTGCATTGGCATAACACAAAGGTAAGTCATACTAGCTGCATAGGGGACCCGAGGGCCTTCCAAAGCTAGTGGATGGCCCGACGTAGATAGCTAATTGTTTTAGAAAAAGTAATGAAACCACTTGGTTGTGTGCGGATATTTGTGGAATTTTCCCAGAATGTTCTACATGATTGTAGCAAGGAATAGACACTTGTTTAAAAGATTATTACATCCGTTTCATGAAAATCAGATAGAAATCTATAAGAAAAAAGAGTGAAATACGTGTAATGCTCATGTGAAACCACGTCTGCTTGACAAACCTACATGACTATGCTTTTTAACTATATACATATACATTTTATAAGGCGGCAATAATGAATTATACGTAAACTAGTATAACTTGAGTTGCTTACCAAATTTAATTGTATTTCCTATCATATGACATATTAAATGTTGCTATGAATTTGGTGATTGAGATGACGAGGCATATATGTTTCCTGGTGTAATGACACAAGAGAACAACTTTAGTTCGATGCTTCTTCAGTAATTTATTAGCATGATTCACAAATCATGATTGTATAGCCAACCTTTTCGCACACGAAGTGTTGCCAATTAACTGACAATCACACATTTGTTTCATACATCACGACTATATGAAATACTTTTATATATTTGAGGTTTTAAAGTCTATGGGCTCCAACCTAACATCTTTAGAGGAACATTTTTCCACTCTAAAATTCATTATTGGACCAAAAACTTTTGTTGAGGTCTTTGGGATTTGTAAAGGGAAGCATAATTTAACTGGATTTGTTCGAGACACATGCAAAACAAACAAAAGGTCTATCATTTTCCACCAATATGCCAAAAGTTATAAATTGTTCCATGCTTGCTAGAAAAGATGTAGCCAACACCTTAACATGTGATTTCAAGAGAACTAAGGTGATTTAAATGATCAATTCTGGGAAGCTGTTTGGCCATGTTTGCTTGCAAGAGGGAGGCACTCAGAGCAGCCAAAAGACGTCCAACAACCAAGTATTACCTTGTACATATAGTGCCTGCCAACAAAAGTTCTGAACAAGGAAGCTCGCTAAGGGCACTCACTATTTTGATTCTATCACTGTGAAGTGGCCAGTGCATTCTATCTGTTCTTAGTAACAACTTACTAGGTTCCACCCTTGTTCCGCCAACTTCAAATATGTGTGTTTTACCTCTGTTTTGATGAACTCGGCTGCACATAAAAATCTATCATATCAAATTTGGTATTCGTATGTTTTTCACATTGTTTTTGTGTATCTAGTAGGCTCTGACTCATGTCATTCCATCATTCCTTTATTGAATACTACATAGTTCCATCTACATAAGGTTCCTCTTTGTCTTGATTAGCTGATAGCATCAATGCAATGACTTACGCACAAGTCAATCTCCCTTTGAAAACCAATATTCCTTCCCTAGTAAATGCTTTAACCATTGTAGATGACTCGAAGCGACGAATCTATCACCAAATATAATAAAACTATGATAAGAGACATGCAATGCGAACCCGTGGTTTAATTCCAAAAAAATGAGGTGCACAAATTTTATCATGGCTTCTAGCAAAGCCCCCACTGACTTTATTTCAAGAGTGCGGATTAGAGAAATATGTGAAAAGTAGGTGATGTCTCTTGTCGAAAAATCATGTCTTTCGAGCATCACCCAAGGTTTTTTAGAGATCATCATCCTAGGTTGTATTTAAAAAAGGATGAACTAGGAAATATGGATAACATTCGGATAACAGAACGCGACACAACCCATATCATAGAAGACAACTGAGATCTACTCCAAAATACTCGCTCCATTGTTGTTCCCATTTCCAGCTTCCAAATATAAAGTAGATCGATATCCTAGGGTTATTCCACGCTCCGCCACATTCCATCCACTTCATATGACCCAATCTCACATCTTGGGACAACACAACGATAAGTAGTACCAGTCGCGTGGGGGTAACCGAGCAACTCCCAAAGCAGGTGGATGACACGATGGAGATAGCTAATTGTTTTTTGCAAAAATAATGAAAATAATGTGGTTGTATGCGAATATTTATGGAATTTGTCTAGAACATTCTAAGTGATTGTAGCGACGAATACACACTTGTTTAAAACATTGTTACATACCTTTCATGAAAATAGGATAAAAATCTATAACAAACATATGTGACATACTTGTAATAGTCCTCGGAAACCACTTCTCCCTCACAAACCAACATGTCTCTACCCAGTTATTATAAGTAAGACATGAGTTATTATTCTTTGTAACCATACAAGGACTTCTTTATCACACGACAACTATGAATTTTCCATAGACAAAGTATACACTAGTATAACTTGAGTGGCTAACTTAATTTTCTTGTATTTCCTATCATATGATATCTTAAATGTTGCTAAGAATTTGGAGATTGTGATATCTAGCAAAATAGATTCCTTGGTTTAATAACACATGATGTTAGCTAAAATTTTAGGTTGATGCCTCTTCACAAATTTATTAGCATGATTCACTAATCATGATTGTACAGTCAACCTTTTCCACACACACCTAGGGTTGCTAATTAACCAACGTTCACATTTTTTCATACATCATGACTATATGAGCTCAATTATTTTTTCATATTTCCAGTTTTAAGGTCTTTGGACTCTGAACTAACATATTTAGAGGAATGTGTCTTCACTCTGAAATCCACCAGTCGACCAATAATTTATGTGGAGGTTATTAGGATTGGTGAAGGGAAGCATGATTTGACTGGATTTGTCCAGGACACATCCAAAACAAACAAAGGACTATCGGTTTCCCAAACAAGCCAAAATGCATAAAAATGTTCCATACTTGCAACAAAAGACATAGTCATTGTCTTAACATGTGATTTCAGGAGAAGTAAGGTGAAGTTATCTATTTTGGAAAGCTGTCTGGCCTTCTTTGCTTGAAATATGGTGGTGCTGAAAGCAACCAAAAGATGCCCGCACAACCAAGAATTACCTTCTACATCTAGTGACTGCTATAAAAGATGCCTGCACAACAAAAGTAGGTACAAACATTTTATCATTGCTTCCTACAAATCCCCCTCTCACTTCATTTCAAGAGTGTGAATCACACAAATATGTGAAAATGATAGGTGATGTCTCTTGGACAAAAATCATGTCTTTCGAGCATCACCCAAGGTTTTTTTGATTCATCGCCATAGGTTGAATTTAAAAGAAAGGATGAACTCGCAAATATGGAGAACATTCGGATGATAGAATAAGATGCGACCCATATCATACGAGACATTTGAAATCTACTTAAAAATAATCGCTTCATTGTCGATTCCATTTCCACCTTTTGAACTAAAACTAGTTATAATTCCTTCGGTTATTCCACCATCCACTGCATTCCATTCCTGTCATCTGGCCCAATCTTGCATCTCGGCACAACACAATGGTAAGTCATACCAGCCACATTGCGGACCAAGAGCGTCTCGCAAAGCCGGTGGATGACCTGGCAGAGATAGCTAATTGTTTTCTAAAAAAATAATCAAACCAACGCGGTTTTATGCGAGTATTTATGGAATTTATCTAGAACATTCTACATGATTGTAATGACAAATAAACACTTGTTTAAAACACTGTTACATCCCTTTCATGACACTAGCATAAAAATCTATAACAAACATAGGTGAAATGCTTGTAACACTCATGTCAAACAACTTTTGCATGACAAACCAACATGTCTCTATGCGGTCCATTATTAGATTTACATGAGTTGTTCTCCTTGGTAACTATACATGTACTTTTTTATCATGCGGCAGCTATGAATTTTCAATACACTAGTATACACTAGTCTAATTTGAGTTGCTTACTTAACTTGATAGGATTTCCTATCATATGACATCTTAAATGTTTCAATGAATTTTTTTGATTGAGATATCGAGGCAATTTTTTTCCCTCATGTAATAACACAAGAGACCTGTCAAAATTTTGTTTGATGCTTCTTCACCATTTAATAGCATGATTCACTAATCATGATTTTTTACAGTCAACCTCTTCCACACACCTAGTGTTGCTAATTAACCAATGTTTTCATGTTTATTTCATCGGATATATGAGCTTACTTACTTCCGCATCTTACAATTTTAAGGTCGTTGGGATTGGAACTAACATCTTTAGAGGAATGTCTCTTCACTGTGAAATCCACCATTCGACCAAAAATTTCTGATGAGGCTTTCAAGATTGGTAAAGGGAAGCATAATATCGGTTTCCATCATTCGACTGGATTTGTACATGACACATCCAAAACAAAAAAAGGTCTATCAGTTTCCACACACATGCCTAAAGGCATAAAAAATCCATGCTTGGTACAAAAGACATGGTCAACACCTTAACAAGTGATTTAATTAAGGACAAGTAAGGAAGAGTTATTAATTTTGGGAAGCTGTTTGGCATGATTTGCTTGCAAGATGGTGGCGCTCAGAGTAGCCAAAAGATGCCCGCACAACCAAGAATTACGTTGTATATCTAGTGCGTGCTTTAAAAAAATATCAAGATGGAGGCTCACTAAAGGCACTCAATATTTCAATTTTATGACTGATGATGAAGTGGCCAATGCAATCATCTATCCTTAATAATAGCATACGGGGCTCCAACCCTCATCCACAGCCAAAATAAACAAAGGTCTATCGGTTCCGCCAACATACCTAAAGGCCTAAATTGTTCCATGTTTGCTACCACTAGTAGAAAAAGGGCCTTTTGTCCCGGTTCGTAAGGGCCTTTTGTCCCGGTTCCTGAACCGGGACTAAAGGGTCGGTACTAATGCCCTGTCCCTTTAGTCCCGGTTCAATCCAGAACCGGGACAGATGGGACTCCACGTGGCCTGTGCGCGGAGCCCGGGCAGGAGGGCCTTTGGTCCCGGTTGGTGGCACCAACCGGGACCAATAGGCATCCACGCGTCAGCATTTCTGTGGCTGGGGTTTTTGCTTTTTTTAAAGGGGAGGGGGGTTTGGGGGTTTTGGGGGCTTAATTTAGGTGTTTCATATATTGTGTTAGCAAGCTATAATTAATAGATAGAAGTGTCCTCTCTTATGTCCGTGCTTGGTCGACGCTACGTACTATACATCGTATAGAGAGGACTAGAGACGCTAGCTAGCTAGCTAGTAAGCAAACGAAGGAAACAGAAGATCGTCATGAACATATATGCATATAGAGAGAAGTGCTATCGACCACCTCTCCTTCTCCGAGAGATTGGTCGAACAACAAGTTCTCGTATATCTATCCGACACTACCGGCTACATATATACAATAATTATCTCTTACAAATATAATCTCCTAACATACGGACTCATGGTCCACATAGTATTCTCCATCTTCAGCGATCACATGGTCAAGAAAAGAATGCTGCCAATTCCTCTTGAATTGCTCGCATGTGAGATGGCACTAGGAGTTCATCCCGCTTCCGAAACATCTAATTTGAAGAAGGGGGTCAATACATACATATATATATATATATATGAATGAATGAAACTCAACACAAATGATGGTAATAAAATAAAATTGTGAATGTTGTTATTTACGCACTTCATATTGTTCATCAGAGTAGCCCCGCTCACAGGTCGTGTGGCGGATGGACTCGCAGACGTAGTATCCACAGAAATCATTCCCTTGTTCCTGCCACAACCACTTTTCAAGAAATAGAGGTCAATCAAACTGATAAGCAAGAATGCCAAATGGTATTGATGAAACTAGCGCTTGAATCAATAGGAGATGCGCGGAACATGCTACTATAGCACTTACTTTCGGGTGTCTAAATTGCAGCTTCTTCGGGAGTCCTAGAGCTTTTTGGTGAATTTTTTCCAAACCCTGCCAGACAAGGAAAACAATTACTTGATATATCAGGAAATGAACAAAGTTGCTGATATAGTGGATAATGATCGATTTAACTTACTTCTCAAGCATTTGAGTCATGTCCGCATAGTCCTGGGGATCTTTTCGTCTTGAGTCTAAGACAGTTACTAGTCCCTGCTCAAGATTAATCTCTAGGAGAATATAGTGGAAACTGCACACGCATGCATAACTCATCAATTACACTACTATAACCTTGACTAATATATAAGGGAAACCGAATACGCACAAGACAGTAACACTCACTTGAAGTTGTAAGGAAAGAGTATTATATCTTTGTTTTCATTTATTACCAACGATCATAGCAAGTTGGCCTCGGTATCTGCGGCATGAAATTTAACCTGAGTTGCATCTATGATATTTGTGTTAATGAACCCAATATCACCGATTTGTCGTTTCTTCAATTCGATGATCTTCAATCTGCATAATATAGTGAGGATAATTATAAATACATGCAATGAAAAAGCTGAGCTATATAGAGAGACTTAATTACAGAAGTAGTACTACTTACAGACAGTAGCAGGTGACCGTTGCTTTATCGAGGGCCAATTGATTGAAAAACTGAAAGAACTCCTCAAATGGAACAGGCAACAGATCAATTCCAACGAGATCATGCTCCTTTTTAACTCTCACATACAAAGTACTCCTCCCCCCAGACTCTCTGCAGATTTTCAAGTACCAATCATGCAATCTTTGCATCATCGTTGATAGAGATCTTTCATCTTTGACGAGAGGCTTCCCGTACTTGTATCTTTGTATCTGCACCTCCATGAAATCATAATGTACATCGTCGGGAAGGTAATCTCCAAGATTGCTATAACCGGGCACCATCCTCGGATCATATTCCGACGATGTCGCTAGGAACCTTGAGCGGGGGGCACGATTGCTTCGCTTGTTCGCCGAGCTCTGCAATTTGTTTCCCAGCTCGTCGTTCTTTCAGCCTTTGATCACTGACAGTACTTCCCGACCGCTCCGCTTCGGCAAATTCCTTTCCAATAATGCGCTCATAGTTTCCTTTCGGTGGAGACTTGGGTGGTTTTGTCAGGGAAGCCAGAGTGCGCTTCGCTTTCACCGGATCTACCTTCTCCTCCGAAGGTGGATGTTTCTTTGCTTTCACCCCTTCAAAGAAGTTCCTCACTTCTTCTCGCGCGATCTCGGTGTTCTCCTCCGGGTTCCTCTCGTATGGTAACTTCTCTGGAGTCTTCAGAGAAGGACCGAATCTATATGTCCTCCCGCCTCTGGCTGTACTGCTAGATGCCGGCAGAGCAGACGGAGCAGTTGTCTTCTTTACTTGCTTACGAGGCGGAGGAGAAGGACTACGATGCACCGGAGCAGCCGGAGCGGTGGCAGGTCTCTTCCGCCCTTGATGACGAGGCGGAGAAGGAGGAGGTTGGCTGCTCGGGCACGCCGGCGCAGACGGAGAAGGAGGCGGAGTGCCGCCACACGCCGGAGAAGGAGCCGGCTAAGTGCCCTAATCGTCATAGGCATGGAGGTTGATGAGCTCCTTCCGCCATAGGCATGGAGTCTTCAGAGAAGAACCCAGCCGAGTCTCCCCTTCACCGTTAGGGTGGTCAAGCTGGAGGTCCTCAAATCCCTCCGTTATTTCATCCACCATCACCCTAGCATATCATTCTGGAATCGGCCGGCAGTGAAAAGTTGCGCCGGGTTCAGTAGGAAAAACAGAGCCAACAGCCGCCTTGACCTTCATATTAATCCATTGCGTCATAAGGTGGCAATTTTGAGACTCCGTTATTGCATCCACGTGATAGCTGGCAGGAGCCATCAAGACATGCTCCGGCTGAAGCAGCTCGGTGGAAGCCACGCTGCTTCTCTGCTGAGATGGCGGGGTAGCTTCGGGGGAAGCTTCGGCAGTTCGTTTGCTGTGATTTGCTTCTCGTTCCTCTATCGCTTGTACCCTTGCTTGCAACGCCTGCATTTGGGTCTGCTGCACTTTTTTCCTCCTCTCCTAGCATTTGTAACCGCCTACGTCCGGAAACCCAACCTTCCACGGAATGGAGCCTGGTGTGCCTCGTGTCCATCCAGGGTGCTCAGGATTCCCGAGGGCCATTGTGAGCTCGTCATTCTCTCTGTCTGGAACGAACGTCCCTTGCTGCGCTGCTTCGATATACTGCTGAAGCTTCTTGACTGGTATGTCCATTTGATCGTTCGTCCAAATGCACTTCCCTGATACAGGGTCCAAGGTTCCGCCATCCCCGAGGAACCAAGTCCGGCAACGGTCTGGCTAGTTAATTGTCTCTAGTTCAATCCCTTTATCAGCCAGATCATTCTCAGTCTTGGCCCACTTAGGCCGTGCTACGAGGTAGCCACCTGACCCCGTGCGATGGTGATGCTTCTTCTTCGCAGCATTTTGCTTGTTTGTCGCCGACATCTTCTTACTCTTTTCCGATGTCTTGTGGGCCACAAATGCGGGCTAGTGTTCTCTGATCTTCTCATATCTGCCCTTGAATTCTGGTGTCTCTTTATTTTCAAGAAACTTATTCAGCTCTTTCTTCCACCTCCTGAATAGTTCTGCCATCCTCTTAAGAGCAAAATACTTGATTAATTGCTCTTTAACTGGCTTCTCCGGATCATCCTCTTGCGGTAGGGTGAAATTTGACTTCAGCTAAGTCCAAAGATCATTTTTCTGCATATCATTGACATAAGACACCTCAGGGTCTTCTGTAGCCGGCTTTAACCATTGCTGGATGCTGATCGGGATCTTGTCCCTAACCAAAACCCCGCACTGAGCAAGAAATGCGCTCTTTTTCCAGAGGGGTTCAATCGGTTGGCCGTCGGGCGGGATTGCTATGATCTCAAACTTTTCATCCGAGCTCAACTTTTTCTTCGGGCCTCGTCTCTTTACCGAAGTTGTGCTCGATCCGGAGGGCTAGAAAAAAGAACAAAGACTTAATTAATATGTGTACATACCAAAACAATGAATGCATCAATTAGCTAGTTAGCAGAAGCTTAACTAATATATATACCTGGCCGGACTCGGTTCGGTCACCAGAGACGTCATCACGGTCTCCTTCTTGCACCGGCATTAGATCACCGGAGCCGTCCTCACGGTCTCCTTCTTGCACCGGCATTAGGTCACCGGAGCCATCATAATCATAGCCAGCTACTTCCAGACCATCGGTGTCGTTGAGAAACAACGAGCAGACAGCATCACTTCCTCGTGCGATTATGTCCCCCAACAACTCTTCTTGTACTTCGTCTCGGGCGGTGTCCATAGTTTCTACAAATATTTACAACATGGCAATTATTATTCAAACATGATAGATGGATATATTAGTGGCAAACGTAGAACTAATATTAATTCGTGGCCTCGACGCTGCTTCTCTAGGATTTGGGGTGGCCTCGACAACGCTTCAAGGATAAAAAAAGAAGAGGAAGAAGAAAAAAAAGAGGAGAAGAAAGAATAGAGGAGTTATTCTCCTCTATTCTTTCTTCTCCTCTTTTTTTCTTCTTCTTCTTCCTCTTTTTTTTATCGGGAACGAGGGTCGTCGAGGGTCACCGAGCGATAGAGGAAACCCTAAATAGCATGTATTGTGGGTGTGAGATACATGTGGCCGTCGGTGTCGGACACTACATCCACGTCCCACAAGTGACACGGGTGTCAAAGCCCGCGTCACTTGTGGGACGTGGATGTAGTGTCCGACACCGACGGCCACATGTATCTCACATCGATGATACTTGCTATTTAGGGTTTCCTCTACCGCTCGGCGTACGAGGCTCCAACCCTCCTCCGCCAACTTCAAATATGTGTTTTACATCTATTTTCATGAACTCATTGGCACGCAAAACTTGATCTATAATATGAAAGTTAGTATGCATGTGTTTTTCGCATTATTTTCATGTATCTCCTAGACTCCGAATCATGCCATTACTTCAGTTTTTTGTTCACTACTACATTGTTCCTTCTACATCAAGTTCCTCTTTATCTTAGTTGTAAGCATCAAAGCTATAACTTACAAACATGTCAATCTCCCTCGGAACAATAATTTTTTGGCCCCCGTAGAGGGCTAAATCATTGTAGATGACTCCAAGTGACGAATGTATCACCAAATATTCTAAAGAGTTGACAAGATACATGAAATGCAAACATATGGTTTAATTACAAAAAAAGACTTACACAAATTTTATCATATATTCTAGCGAACACCCCCACTAACTTCACTTCAAGAGTGTGAATCACACAAATATGTTAAAATGGTATGTGATGTCTGTTGGCTGAAAATCATGTCTTTCGAGCATCACCCAAGGGCTTTTTCGATATCATCACCCTATGTAGAATTTAAAATAAAGGATGAACTCAGAAATTTGGAGAACATTCGGGTGACAGAACAGGATGTGACCCATATGATACGAGGTAACTGAGATCTACTCAAAAATACTCGATCCACTGTTGTTTTCATTTCCACCTCCCAAATTAAAACTATCTCGAAATCCTATGGTTATTCCACCATCAGTCGCATTCCATCCCCTTTATCACACCCAATCTCACATCTTAGCACAACACAATGGTAAGTCATACCTTCCACGTCGGGGACTCGAGTATCTCCAAAAGTCAGTGGATAACCAGTCAGATAGCTAATTGTTTTTTGAGAAAATAATGAAATCAACGCGGTTGTATGTGAATATTTATGGAATTTGTCCAGAACATTCTACATGATTGTGGTGAGGAATAAACACTTGTTTAAAACATTGTTACGTACATTTCATTAAAATATGGTAAAAATCTATAACAAACGTAGGTGAAATACTTGTAATAGTCATGTGAAACCACTTCGGCTTGAAAAATCAATTGTTATGTGCGCGGATCATTATAAGATATACATGAGTTGTTTCTTTTTGTAACTACACATGGACTTTATTATCACGCGGCAGCTATATGACTTATCAATGCACTAGTATACACTATTCTAGCTTGAGTTACTTACTCGAGTTTATGGTATTTCCTATCATATGACATCTTAAATGTTGCAAAGAATTTGGTCATTGAGATATCAAACCAAATATGTTCCCTGGTGTAACAACACAAGATAAAAACAAATTTTAGTTTGATGCCTCCTCGCCAATTTATTAGCAAGATTCACTAATCATGATTGTAAAATCAACCTTTTCAACACACCAAGTGTTGCCAATTAACTAACGTTCGCATATTTGTTTCACACATCACGACTATATGAGCTGAATTAGTTTTCCATATTTCAAGTTTTAAAGTCTTTGGGCTCTGAACTAACATTTATAGAGGAATGTGTCATCACTCTAAAATCCACCATTCGACCAAAAAGTTCTGCTGAGGTTGTTGGGATTGGTAAAGGGAAGCATGGTTTGACAAGATTTGTTCGGGACACATCCAAATCAAACAAAGGTCTATCAGTTTCCCCAAACATGCCTAACTTCATTAAAATGTTCCATGCTTGCTACAGAAGACATAGTCAACGCCTTAACATGTGATTTCAGGAGAACTAAGGCGAAGTTATCTATTCAAGAAGCTGTTTGGCCATGTTTGCTTGCAAGATGTGACACTCACAGCATCCAAAAGACACCCGCACAACCAAGAATTGACTTGTATATCTAGTTCCTTCTATAAAAAAATCTCAAGATGAATCACTGAAGGCACTCTAATATTTCTATTCTAAGACTGATGTAGAAGTGGTCAGTGCAATCCATCTATCCTTGATAACAGCGTACGAGGCTCCAACCCTCATCCGCCAACTTCAAATATGTATTTTACATCAATTTTCATGACTCATTGGCACATAAAACTCTATAATATCAAAGTTACTATTCATATGTTTTTTTGCATTGTCTTTGAGTATCTCGTAGGCTCCGACTCATGTCATTCCTTCATTTCTTTATTCACTACTACATTGTTCCTTATACATCAAGTTCACCTTTGGCTTAGTCTATAGCAAGGTGCAAACCTAGGGTTTAATTCCAACAATAATATGAACACACATTCTATCATTGATTCTAGCAAACCCCCTCTAACTTCATTTCAAGAGTATGAATCACACAAATATGTCAAAATGGTAGGTGATGTCTCTTGGCCAAAAAATATGTCTTTCGAGCATCACCAAAGGTTTTTTCGATATCATCACCCGAGGTCAATTTTTTTATAGGATGAACTCGGAAATATGCAGAACATTTGGATGAATGAATGGGACACATCCCATATCACATGAGACAACTGAGATCTACTCAAAAATATTGGCTCCATTGTCGTTTCCATTTCCACCTTCCAAATTAAAACTAGATCAAAATCCTGTGCTTATTCCGTCCTCCGCCACATTCCATCCCTATTGTCGTATGGCCCAATCTTGCATTGGGACAACACAATAGTAAGTCATACCAGCCATATCGGGGACGCAAGCACCTTCCAAAGCGGGTGGATGACCCGACGTAGATAGCTAATTGTTATAGAGATGGTAATGAAACCACTTGGCTGTATGCGAATATTTATGGAATTTTCCCGGAACATTATACATGATTGTAGCAAGGAATAGACACTAGTTTAAAACATTATTACATCCGTTTCATGAAAATCGGATAGAAAACTATAACAAACAATAGTGAAATACTTCTAATACTCATGTGATACCACGTCTGCTTGACAAACCTACATGTCTTTGCTTTTTAACTATACATAGACATTTTATAAGGCAACAACAAAGAATTATCCATACACTAGTATAACTTGAGTTGCTTACCGTATTTAATTGTATTTCCTATCATATGACATCTTAAATGTTTCTATGAATTTGGTGATTCAGATGACGAGGCAAATATGTTGCCTGGTGTAATAACACAAGAGAACAACTTCAGTTTGATGCTTCTTTAGTAATTTATTAGCATGTTCAGTAATCATGATTGTATACCCAACCTTTTCCCACATCAAGTGTTGCCAATTAACTGACAACCGCGCATTTGTTTCATACATTGCGACTATATGAGCTGAATTACTTTTATATATTTCAGGTTTTAAGGTCTTTGGGCTCCAACGAAACATCTTTAGAGGAACATGTCCTCCATTATTGGACCCAAAAACTTTTGTTGAGGTTGTTGGGATTGGCAAAGGGAAGCATAATTTAATTGGATTTTTTCCAAGACACATGCAAAACAAACAAAGGTCTATCAGTTTTAGCCAACATGACAAAAGGCATAAATTGTTCCATGCTTGCTAGAAATATGTAACCAATGCCTTAGCAGGTGGTTTTAGGAGAACTAAGGCGATGTTAAATGATCAATTTTGGGAAGCTATTGGGCCCTATTTTCTTGCAAGAGGGTGGCACTCAGAGCAGCCAAAAGATGTCCAACATCCATGAATTACCTTGTATATCTGGTGCCTCCTAGCAAAAATTCTTAAGAAGGAAGCTCTCTAAAGGCATTCACTATTTTGATTCTATCACTGTGAAGTGGCCAGTGCATTCTATCTGTTCTTACTAACAACTTACTAGGTTCCACCCTTGCTTCGGCAACTTCAAATATCTGTTTTACATGTATTTTCATGAACTCGGCTACACATAAAAATCTATCATATCAAATTTGGTGTTCATGTGTTTTTTGCAATGTTTTGGTGTGTCTAGTAGGATCTAACTCGATTCATTCCATCATTCCCTTATTTACTACTACATAGTTCCATCTACATAAGGTAGCTCTTTGTCTTAGCTGATAGCATCAATGCAATGATTACAAACATGTAATCTCCCTTGGAAAACCAATTTTACTTCCTAGTAAATGCTCTAACCATTGTAGATGACTCCAGCGACGAATCTATCACATATTATACTAAAACTATGATAAGAGACATGAACTGCCAACCTAGGGTTTAATTCCAATAAAAAGAGGTACACCAATTTTATCATGGCTTCAAGCAAACACCCCTCTAACTTCATTTGAAGAGTGTGAACTAGGCAAATATGTGAAGTGGTAGGTGATGTATCTTGGCGAAAAATCATGTATTTTGACCAACACGCAAGCTTATTTAGAGATCATCATCTTAGTTTGAATTTCAAAAATGGATGAACTAGGAAATATGGAGAACATTTGGATGACAGAATGCGAGCGACCCATATCATACAACACAACTGAGATCTACTAAAAAACACTCGCTCCATTGTCGTTCCCATTTCCACCTTCCAAATTGAAAGTAGATCGAAATCATAGGGTTATTCCATGCTCTGTCGCATTCCATCCACATCATCGAACCCAATCTCGCAACTTGGTACAACACGACGGTAAGTAGTACCAGTCGCATCGAGGACCTGAGTAAATCCCAAAGCCGGTGGATGATGCAGAGGATATAGCTAATTATTTTTGCAAAAAATAATAATACAGACACTAGTATAACTTGAGTTTCTTACTTAATTTTATTGTATTTCCTATCATATGATATCTTAAATGTTGCTAAAGTTTATTGATTGAGATATCTAGTCGAATAGGTTCCTTGGTGTAATAACACAAGATATGAGCTAGATTTTTGTTTGATGCCTCTTCACCAACTTATTAGCATGATTCACTAATCATGATTGTATAGTCAACCTTTTCCACACACAAAGGGTTGCCAATTAACCAACGTCTGCATAATTGTTTCATACATCACGACTATATGATCTGAATTAATTTCTCAAATTTCAAGTTTTATGGTGTTTGGGCTCTGAACTAACATCTTTAGAGATATGTGTCTTCACTCTAAAATCCACTATTCGACTAAAAAGTTATGTTGAGGTTATTAGGATTGGTAAAGGGAAGCATGATTTGACTGGATTTGTCCAGGACACATCCAAAACAAACAAAGGCCTATCGGTTTTCCCAAACAAGACTAAATGCATAAAAATGTTCCATGCTTGCTACAAAAGACATAGTAAATGCCTTAACATGTGATTTCAGGAGAAGTAAGGTGAAGTTATCTAGTTTGGGTAGCTGTTTGGCCTTGTTTTCTTGAAAGATGGTGGCACTCAGAGCAACCAAAAGATGTCTGCACAACCAAGAATTACCTTGTATATCTAGTGCCTGCTATAAGAAAATGTCAAGATGGAAGCTCCCTGAAGGCACTCAATATTTCGATTATATGACTAATGATGAAGTGGTATGTGCAATCCATCTATCCTTAATAATAGCGTATGATGCTCCAACCCTCATTCGCCAACTTCAAATATGTGTTTTACATATATTTTCATGACCCATTGGCACATAAAACTCTATAAGATCAAAGTTAGTATTCACGTGTATTATGCATTGTCTTTTAGTATCTCGTAGGCTCCGACTCATGTCATTCCATCATTTCTATTTTGACCACTACATTGTTCGTTCTACATCAAATTCCTCTTTGTCTTAGTTGATAGCATCAATGCTATAACTTGCAAGCATGTCTATCCCCCTCGAACTAACATTTTTCCTTCCCTGGAAGATGGCTAAACCATCGTAGATGACTCCAAGCGGCAAATCTATCACCAAGTATACTAAAGCTTTGACAAGACAGATGAAATGCAAACCTAGGTATTAATTTTCCAATAAAAGTTGGTACACACATTTTCTCATTGCATCTAGCAAACCCCCTCTCACTTCATTTCAAGAGTGTGAATCACACAAACATGTGAAAAATGATAGGTGATGTCTCTTGGACAAAAATCATATCTTTTGAGCATCACCAACAGTTTTTTATTCATTGCCATAGGCTGAATTTAAAATAAAGGATGAACTCGCAAATATGGAGAATATTTAGGTGACAGAATATGATGTGACCCATATCATACGAGACAATTGAAATCTACTCAAAAATACTCGCTCCATTGTCGTTTCCATTTCCACCTTCCAAACTAAAACTGGATAGAAATCCTAGGGTTTTTCCACCATCCACCACATTCCATCCCTTTCATCTAGCCAAATCTTGCATCTTGGCACAACATGACAATAAGTCGGAGCAGCCATGTTGGGGAGCCGAGCGTCTCGCAAAAGGAAGTGCATGACCTGACGGAGATAGCTAACTATTTTTGAAAAGATAATGAAATCGATGCAGTTGTATGCGAATATTTATGGAATTTATCCAGAAGATTCTGCAGGATTGCATGGAGGAATAAACACTTGTTTAAAACATTGCTACATCCCTTTCATGAAACTAGGATTAAAATCTATAACAAACATAGGTGAAATTCTTGTAATAGTCATGTGAAACAACTTCTCCATGACAAACCAACATGTCTCTACGTGGTTCATTATTCGATATACATGAGTTATTCTCCTTTCTAACTATACATGGACTTCTTTACCATGCGACAGCTATGAATTTTCAATACACTAGTATACACTAGTCTGACGGAGATAGTAATTTGTAGTAACACAACAGAACTGTAAAAATTAGTTTGATACTTCTTCACCAATTTATTAGCATGATTCACAAATCATGACTTTTACAGTCAACCTTTTCCACACACCTAGTGTTGCTAATTAATCAAGGCTATATGAGCTTAATTACTTTTGCATCTTACAATTTTAAGATCTTTGGGCTTGGAACTAACATCTTTACAAGAATGTCTCGACCGGCTGGTTCATGGCCATCATCGACACCAACTATGACTTTAAGTTGGACCAGATGATCATTGCCGGCATCAATAAGTTCACCATCGTCAAGAAGCTCGCGGATGACATTGACGTACTCCTCTAGCCCGCGTGCCCGAGCTCCTCATTGCCTCCCACCTAATCGGCCTCCATGGCGAGAACCTCTTTCAAGCACTGGTGGCCCCGCGACTGCTTGCCGATGCAACAAAGAATGTCCACCTAGAGGCCGCGCTCGCCGTGATGCGCCTCGCCTTGCAAGAATTTGCCTACCTACACATCCACGTGTACGAGCAAGTCGTGTACATAGGAATCTACAAGACCAGTGAGGGCGTTGCGACGTTGGCCTACGTCAACCAGCTGGAAGCATTAGACGCCTTTGTTGAGAAGCACCTTGACCTCGCCACAAAAGCCGCTGCTCCTAAGCCGCCGGTCGGTGGCCCGGTGCCGTGAGTCGAGGAGGAGGAGGTCGTACATTGACGAATGCATCTTTCTTCTTGCCTCCCATAACCACCACTGCGATTGCATCATCGTGGCCTTAATTCTTATTGCGCTATTTCATTCTCGTTCCAGTCAATACAGACATGTGCGACCCCTTTGCTCACATTTGGAGGCAATTATATGCATCACTGTAACTAGTACTCCATCCGTCAATTTATATGTTTTGCTTACCTTTTCCATCAACTTCATGCAACACTCGGGCATCTTGCTAGAAACACTACAACACCTCGGACCGCATGTGACCAAACCGACGATGCGCCAACCTAGCTACTACCCTACTTATCTGGTGGAAAAAGCCCCGCCCTAGAGTTTCCAATCGTTATTTCTATCTATCGATCGTGCCAAGGAGCAGAACTAAATGTTACAATTTAAAATTGTTTCTCTACTCCTATAAAAGACTCAGTTGGTGATGGTGGTGTGTGTGCCATCCGTCATTTCTGACCATTAGATCTGCATCTAATGGTTGTGAGGTAAGTTGTGGCATTTTTGCAACAATAGCCCACTTCTCTGCTGCAATTTGCAGAGAACCTCTTATTATCTTTAAAGCAACCACATCCCTCCCTCACCTCATCAATACAGCCTGAGAAATATATTTTGAGTGAAAAGTAAGATATTTTTAGTGGTATATATGTATATCAAAACAAGAGTGTTTTCTTTCAAGTTTGTGGACAAGTACTATTTGTAACACCCCGGATGTAACTTGCCATATTTGTAACTCTGACTCTTGCCATTTTCGTCTTTAAGTTATGAGATTTCCTTCGTCGTTGGGTTTTGTCTTTGTTTTGCATTTTGTCCATGTCATGCATTTCATATCATGTCATCCTGTGCATCGCATTTGCATTCATGTTCGTCTCATGCATCCGAGCATTTTCCCCGTTGTCCGTTTTCGCAATCCGACAGTCCCACATGCACCCGATGCACCCCTCTTGTCTCCTTTCGTGAGCGGGTGTTAAGCTTTCTCGGAATGGACCGAGATTTGCCAAGTGGCCTTGGTACACCACCGGTAGACCGCCTGTCAAATTTCGTTCCATTTGGAGGCCGTTTGATGCTTCAACAGTTAACCGGGGAACCGGAAAAGCCTCTTGTGTATTGCAACCCAACACCCCTCCAAAATGGCCCAATAACCCATCTAAACCATCTCCATGTCCTCCGTCGTCGGATCACGATCGTGTGGGCGAAAACTACACCTCATTTGGACACTTCAAACTCCCCCTACCTATAAATATGTGCACTCCTCCGAAATCCCGGGTCCCAAAACCCTAGCCTCACCCCACTCCGCTGCCGGACACGTCCGGATTCCACCGGACAAGACGTTGCCGCCCGCAGCCACTGGCGTGCTGCCACGTGGCAGCCGCCACCTCCCACCGTGCCGGCCCGCTCGGCCCGGGGTGGGTCCCAAAGCCCGAGCGCCTCCCTGCGTCGGCCAACCGCGCCCGTGCGCGCATCTCCCGGCTCCACCGCCGCCCCTCACCCGCTCTGCTCGCAGCCGAACGCCGCTCCGCCGTGCCACTCCTCACCTCACCGCGCCGCCGCCCCCTTGTCAACCGCACCCGGATCCGACGAGATCCCGGCCAGGGGAGCACCCCGCTGTCCATATCCGGCCCCCTTTCTCTCCGGCGAGCTTCGTCGACTCCGGTCGCCGTCCTCTCTCTCTCTCCGGCGAGTTCTCCGACGAAGTTCCGGCCATCCTCGAATAACGTGCTAACACTAGATCTGTTTTTCTGGGAGGTGATTTTCACTAAGTCCCGAACCCCCCCTGTAAATTTTCATGCCATGTTCATCTTGCCACATCTTGTTGCACGTAGATCCAAATGATGCATAACATATATAGAATTGTTCGTCTCATTGGGCTCTTCATGCTAGAAGCATTTACATGCATGTTCATGTTTATTATGATGCCATTTTCATTGATGAAAGTATGCTATAAAATGTTAATTGTTGTTACTTATCATATCATGGTGATTTGTCATTTTTGTCACATTTGATGTGTGCATCGTATGAGTTTGAGGTCTACATGTGTTTTGAACTACAACATTCCATCTTTACAGAGGTGCTTGTCTTGTATTTTTGTATTCTATGTGGTGACTAGCGCAAGCATGCAAAGTAGCCTCCGCAATGTTGCTGTTTTTAGGGACTTAGGATTTTGCCATGTAAACATGATGCTATAGTGAGATCCATGCATGTTTTGAGTTGCTTCAGTAAGGATGTTTTGAACATGTGGTTATGCTCTATCCATCCATGCCCCTGTTTGTAATTATGGAGTTGTCTAGCATGTCTTGTTCTTGCTCTACTTTTGCTATAAAATGTTCCTTGTAGAATGTTAACATGTTAATCAATATTGCCATGGTTGTTGCTAGTGATCCATGCATCCTATGAACTTGATCTTGCCATGGTTAGCTTCAGGAACATGTCATCTTGCTGTTTCTATGCTCGTTTTGTCATGCAATGCTTTGTGGTGAGTGACATGAGCTCGCAAAGTTGCTATCGTGAATCCGTTTATGCCATGCTCTATTTTTCTGCTAAGTCTGAAACTGTTAATAGAACTTGCTATGTTTACATGGGTTCCATCATATCTTCTGTGCCTTTTTGGCTCATGATCAGTAAGGGACTTTTGATCTATGCATTTAGTAGAATCAAGCCATGCCTTTGTTTTCTATGATATGTTCCTGTAGCATGTTGTTTGCTTGCTCTAAATAGTGCTTCCTGATGTTGTTTTTGACATGTTAGTATTTTCACCAAGTCTGTGATGCTGATATCTTTTGCACTTTTGCCATGCTTGTTTGAACCTGCTCTTTTGTGATTTTGCCGTAGCTCAGTGTTCATGTTTTGTCAAGCATATCTTTTACATCACTGCCATATGCTTTGTTGCTATGTTGGAGTGCCGTAGCATAGTTACTTTTTGCTTTCTAAGTGGCATCGTGCTGTTAATCGCAGTATTGTGTCATTCTTGTTTTGCTTGCCATTTGCAAACCGTGCATCCGTTTCTGGTGATCCTTATATCGATTTCGATCGAAATCATCTCATCTTTCCAGCGGCATACTTGGTTGGCCAAGTTGATTCCTTGATCATTCTTTTCCTTCCGGAGCTTGCATATGCATTGCATATCATTTCTTGCATATCATGCCATGTATTGCATCATGTTGCTTGTGCATTGCACCGTGATTGGTTGTTGGTCCTTTGCTTGCGTTCTTTTTTTGGGTAGAGCCGAGAGACGATTATGTGACCGAGGAACCTGTTGAGTACGCTAACGAGGATCAAGCTTTCGACAACTCTGAGAACTTTGTAGGAAAGATGACCATACCCTCGAAATCACTTCTATCTTTGCTTGCTAGTTGTTCGCTCTATCGCTATGTCAAGCTACCTACCACTTGCTATATCATGCCTCCCATATTGCCATGTCAAGCCTCTAACCCACTTTCCTAGCAAACCGTTGTTTGGCTATGTTACCGCTTCGCTTTGGGGTTGTCTTCCTTTTACTTTGGTTCCATAGTCGGACCTTTGATTGTACCTTGGATGATGTATGGATTATTTATGAATTGTGTGAAGTGGCGATTGTAAGCCAACTCTTTATCCATTTCTTATTCAGTACATGGGATGTGTAAAGATTACCCCTCTTGCGACAAGCCTACCATGCGGCTATGCCTCTAAGTCGTGCCCCAACACGTGGGAGATATAGCCGCATTGTGGGTGTTACACTATTCTACTTTGGATCCTTCGCAATGCACGGGCAAATTGCTAGTAAAAGAAAAAGGTCTGTCGCATTTGCGTCGCACCCCACACGCCCGTGAATCGGGAGTACTCCATGGCCCGTCCGGCACGCCACATAGCTAGGGAAGGCATGTTGCCTAGAATTTTCACTTTCATGTGGGACCGTAGTTGAGCAAACTGACTATCGGCAAACAGCACACCGCCCGCCTCGTTGGAAAAGAGAAAGGAGTAGGGGAAGATCTAGCTGTAGCATGGAAACCAAGAAATTTGGTGGCAGATGGGGCTCGTTGATAGAGTAGGAGCACTCCGTACTACTATTCCTACTACAAAGTTTGTACTACAACTACTACGACTATACAACTAGGTACGTGCACGACACATCATCGTAGGAGCAAAAAACGGGAAGATCTTGTTTTGGGTATTTATCTTTTTTTCAGTCAACGTAGTATGAATAATATGGTGTGGGGGAACCCATGAAGATTATGTGGCTTGGTTGCATGGCTAGGAAAGGCTAGAGAAAAATAAATAGATAATGTGTTTAGAGTGCACTTCACTACATAGATACTTTGGATCCATTGCAGCGCGCGGGCCGACACTTTGGTAGTAGTAAGAAACAAGTTTCGGGTTTGGCACGAGTTCATGCTGCGGGAGCACCACAAGGCCTGGCGCATGAGTTACATTTCCTTCTCGGGGCCCACGGGACCGAGCTTTAGTGGTTTAGTGCACCGGCCTATGAGTCAATGACATGTGGCCCTTAAATGCGGCTGGCCCACATGTCATTATCAAGAAAGCAGAGTGGCAGTGGGATAGAGAGGGGTGAGGCGTAGGTCGGCGGACGAGGCTTGCCTGCTCCCCTCCCATGCTCCGATCCGTACTCTCGCACCACTAATTTTCATCCAACGGTTATAATAGATTTCCTCGTGTGGGTCATCTATAGCCTCAAAGAAAGGTAAACAAAGGCCGTATTTCCAAGAAATAATTTCCTACATGAATCTGTACATGCATGCAAGACCCATTCCTTTCCTGCTCGTCCTCCTCTGGATCATCAGCTGCATTGACAATGCCGGTGTCAACGCCAGAGCGTCGCAACAGGTGCATGCCTAAGCCATGTAGCACGCTGCGGCGCCAGTGAGTACCACCTCCTCCACGCCAACATCGGTGTTTGGGCCCTGCACCTGCAGCTGCTCCCGTAGTATTTTACCCGCATGTTCGAATGCAGTACCACACCGATCTTGGACGAGAACATGGAGCTTGTGGCCAAGAAAAGTCTGCCCGGCCGACGCATGTCGAGGTGATTGACTGTTGTGACATGTCGCACGACGTTTACTAGCTCGCACTCTGGATGAGCAGCAGGGTGCTGCTCCCAATCGTCAATGGTGCGACGGCAACGACGGCCAGGTGGGAGCTCTGGCGGGAGCCAATGATCTACCCAGGGCACATAGCTCGACTTGGGCTCGAGATTCCGACCGCTTGCACCGTCCCGAGGATCTACCACTTAGCGACGAGGCAGGAATGCTGAATACGTATAGGCGTGTGCTCGTGGGCGGGAGCAACTTGCTCAACGGATACCGGTTTGCGAACGTGATGTACTCGACATAGTTGAGCCAGTGAGCCTGGAGGCATTCCTGTCGTCATACGTTGACAACGGGTCAATGGCATGCGACCATGTGCCAGCGTAGGTCGGCTACAGGGAAGCGGCATCGGTGTGGCTCGAGATGCCCAGCTGGCCATTATCACGGTGGCATTCGCGACTCACTCGTTCGAGTTGAACCGGCCAGTGGTGGCCAGGCCGTGGCGGGGGTGCCATAGCTGGACGTTGGGGCATTATGAGGCATAGGGGCTATTTGGTTTCTAGCCACATCTTGCCACACTTTGCCACACCTCACCTTAGACAAGTTTGATCAAGTTAGGTGGGTATTTGGTTCTAGCCACACCTAAGGCAAGATTTTTTTATGAGAAGTGAGCCCCACATGTCATCGACACAAAAAGTGTGGCAACATTCCCTTAGGCAAGACAATGTGCGGCTAACAATTTGAGCAACTCAAGTTAGGCAACTGTGGCAAAAATAATGTGGCAACATATGGCAAACATAGTCACAATCCAAACAGCCCCTAGATGTCCATGGAAGGAAACTATGGCAATTTTGCAAAAAAAGATACCCAGACCCTTTCCACATTTGCAAATAAGGCCTTCCCTCGTTCATCCTTTTCTCCCACAAGATAAACTACTCATACAAATGCATCTTAATGTTTCGTGCAACGCACGGGCATCTTGCTAGTAAGAAACAAATCTCGAGTTTGGCACGAGTTCGTGCAGCGATAGCACCACAAGGCCTCGCGCAGGAGTTGCATTTCCCTCTCGGGGCCCACGGGACTGAGCTTCAGCGCCTTACTACACCTGCCTTTGAGTCAATAACATGTGGACCCGATAGGTGGCTGGTCCACATGTCATGCTCCCGAAGGCAGAGGGGCGGTGGGGCAGAGAGGGGTGAGCCGCAGGTCAGGGGACGTGTGGTGTGATGGGTTCGAGCGGCGTCATGGGAATCGCGTGTGGCTATGGTAGAAACTTGATGCTTGCCAGATTTCAGCTGGCCCACATGTCATGCACACAAAGGCAGAGGGGCGGTGTTGCCAAGAGGGGTGAGGCGCACGTCGGGTAACGTGGTGCCGTGGGTTGGAGCGGCATCATGGGAATCACGAGGGGCAGTGTATGAAACGTGATGGTCGCCATAGTTCACCTTACATGGACAAGCTATCATGTCTACTGACACATGCATTGCATACGGATCACTGGAAGGAGGAGTAGAGAAAGCTAGGCGGATAAATAGTTCCTTATAGTCAAGCGGTCCTACGCTGCTACTTGTTCCAAAGACATGCACACCATCAAAATAGTTCATCTATATCAATATACACAGAGAGGAAATATTTTTTACAAGAGAGGAAATAGTTCATCCATCCATAATTCCCTGCTGCAGGTGCAGCTTCCTCTTCTTCTTGTTCTCATTTTTTGTGGGAGACGGCTTCGCAGCAAGCTCTTTGGACCTTGCAGCTTCCTCGAAACTCACACGGGCATCGAGGGCAGCATATTTTATTTGCTGGTTGATACAACTCCAACGTATCTATAATTTATGAAGTATTCATGCCGTTATATCATCATTCTTGGATGTTTTACAATCATTTTATAGCAACTTTATACCATTTTTTGGGACTAACCTATTGACCCAGTGCCCAGTGTCAGTTGTTGTTTTTTGCTTGTTTTTTACATCGCAGGAAATCAATATCAAACGGAGTCCAAACATCGCGAAACTTTTTGGATATTTTTTATGGACCAAAACACCCAAGATGGATTAGAGAAGCACCTTGGGGGTGCCCCGAGGGGGGCACGCCTGGGGGCCCAGGCGCGCCCAGGTGGGTTGTGCCCACCTCGGTGGCCTCCCGCACTCACTCTTTACCCTATAAATTCCCAACAATTCCAGAAACCCTCGGGGTTAACCTAGATGAGAAGTTCCGCCGCCGCAAGGCTCTATGGCCACCGAAAACCAATCTAGACCCTTTCCAGCACCCTGCCGGAGGGGGGAATCATCTCCGGTGGCCATCTTCATCATACCGGTGGCCACCACGATGAGGAGGGAGTAGTCCACCCTCGAGTCTAAGGGTTTGTACCAGTAGCTATGTGTTTAATCTCTGTCTCTCTTGTGTATCACGGGCTTTGTTAATATAGTCGGATCATATGGTGTTTTCCCCTCTCTATCTTGTTGTGAGTTGAGTCTTCCCTTTGATATTTCATTGTTATCGGATTGAATACTTTTATGGATTTTGAGAACACTGTATATATGTCCTGCAATTGAATACTCATGGGGGTATCGTATTGATTCACTTGATATATGTTTTGGCACTCAACTCGCGGATTCCCGAGGTGACATTGGGGTAATTTATGCATAGGGGTTGATGCACGTTCTTGTCTTTGTTTCTCCGGTAGAAATCTTGGGGCGCTCCTTGAAGTTCTTTGTGTTGGATTGAGTATTATGAATATGAATTTGCTTTGGTGTTATTTTAGTGTGAACTCTAGGATAGATCTAACGGAAAGAATAGCTTTGTGTTATTTTAGTACGAACTCTTGAATAGATCGAACAGGAAGAATAGCTTTGAGGTGGTTTCGTACCTTAGAAACAATTTATTCTTATGTTCTCCGCTAGATAGGAACTTTGGAGTGATTCTTCATTACACTTAGAGGGGTGGTGATATGATCCAATTATATGAGCATTGTTGAGAGATTGCACTAGCAGCAAAAATACGGACCCTAGGCCTCATTTTCGACCATTACAATATTGTTTTTGTGCCCGTTTACTATTTTCTACCTTTCTGTTTTTATTTATTCAGATATAAAAATATATTTCTACCATCCATATTACACTTTTATCACCTATACAATTTTCCATTGTATTGGGTGTGTTGGCGACACAAGAGATTTCTTGTATTTGGTTGTAGGGTCGTTTGAGAGAGACTATCTTCATCCTACACCTCCCATGGACTGATAAACCTTACGTCATCCACTTGAGGGAAAATTGCTACTGTCCTACAAAACTCTGCGCTTGGAGGCCCAACACGTGTCTACAAGAATAAAGTTGCGTAGTAGACATCACTCATACGTCAAGGGATAATTCTCCCATCCAGACGACCTTAATGCCAGCGTCTCGTCACCCTTCTAAAGATTTGTTCCGAGCACAAAATTTTCTATGTGAATAGGGATGGAGTCTGTTATCTCAATCTTCTACAAGAATTTTGATTCTGGTTTGTTGGTCAGTCATGCTTTCCAAATCAAGGTTGTATGGTGCCAGCTTCCGTTTGACCCCTTCGATGGCTGCCCCACAGAAGTATATGTCCTCCCAAGACAAGAAATCATGGAGCTCACCCGGTATGGAGAGCGCGTGTATGATGTGGTACACCAAAACATCATCTTCGAGGCACAGCTGAAGGACGCCGGCACGTTGGATCTTCCCAGTGGCATGCTCCGTGTACTCTGCATCGAGACCGGTGATCTTCATCTCTACATTTTGTAGGGAGTTGGATACATTGTTGATCAACTTTCGAAAAACCCATGGGTGGTCGGTGACGGTGGCAACTATGCTCAATGAGCCTTCAACGAGGACTTGTTGGACGCTAAAAACTTGCATCTGGATCTCTTTCGCCATTTGGAACCACTGGACAGGAGGGCTATGGTTTGGAGAATTAGGATTAGATGGCTAGTCTAACTGAAGAAGATGATTATTTAAAGGGGCTTCGGAATTACTCCAGGAGTATGTGAAGAGGTTAAAACAATGTGAATACAGTGGGGTTTAGATGCAAATGAAGATGAAGGAGAGGTGAAGAAGCCGAGGAAAATCGGTTCCTGATGCAGAAGTAAATGGGAAAAGTGGCCTGAAGGTAGTTGATTATATGGCTAGGTAGACTAAATGAAAAGGCTATGCAGGTAGACTGAGGAGTGGTACATGTCCGTGTACCTGCCCATCCTTCTAGCGCTACATGTGCCACTAGATAGTTGAGTTCACTCTTTTGAATTACCGTGGTGAGACATTTTATGATTCGTTTTTATTTCTGCACCCCTCCTGACAGGTGGGACCTATGCAAACATATATAAAAAATGTGCAGTAGCTGGTTCGGATGGATATTGGCGCGTGCGTGGGAGACACAACATTCTCTGGTTAAGGAATTTGTTGTTATGCTCAAAACAGGAAAGGCCCTTCTTCGTGCTTCAGCATGCACGAGAATTTGGTTCTGCTCGCAATATGGATGGTACCTGGAGGATGAAGTGAACCTAGAGGCAGTCTAGCACGGGAGACCTATTTCCGCTATATAGTACTACTCCGTATGTTTCTACTAGTAGTAGTACAACTGTGTTACACTTGATGGTCAAAATATTATTCATCTGGTCCTCAAAGTGAAGTGACAAGACCCTGTGCCTGAGGTGACACTAGTCCAGGCGGCATGTTCGGGTTACCAGAGTTAGCCTCACATTGTGCACTGTGTAGTTAGTGTCACCGCTACTGTATAGCATGCCTCGCCTCGTCTCCCTCTCCCCTAGCACCACTACATCTCCATCTCTGTCTCGCCAAAGATCCTGAGGTCACTCTTCATCATCTCACTGTTCCCCTGTGTACCCTGGCCTCGCTCGCCTCCCCTAGGACCACTATTCCCTCGCTAGCTGCTCCTGCACCAAGAGCCTTCTCCCCCATAAATCAAGCCCCCAAAAACCCCACCTTCCAAACTCCACCATGGCCGAACGCAAACCGCGCATCATCCATATGAGCCGCGATTGGAGCAATCTCCCAGTGACATCCTCGACCTCTGTTTTTGTTCGTGTATGGATATGTTGAGCGATGTGCGGCTGGCTGCATGCTCGCGGGACATGCACACGACCATCGTCGTAGCGAGGACTAAGCTTTTCAAGACACCTTGCTCACCATGATATGGAGGCATACATGATGCCCCTCGACTTCAATCCGACCTCCATTAGCTGAAACTTATTTGCGGGTATATAGTGGGTTGCCGTACATCATTTCCCTCGACTTTGATCCGATCACCATCGCCCGACACTTCTTGGCAGGTATGTTGGGGATATAACTATTAAGTATAAACCACCCAGGAGGAGCCGGATTATACTTATGGTAAGCTATTCCTGTTGAAGCCCAGAAGGCAAAGGCGCTTTACGAAGGAGGTTTAACAAGAAGGCCCAAGGCCCGAAGGCGGATTAGGGCCCATAGATGTAAACCGCCATAAGATGTATAACTTTTATTGTAAGATAAGAAAGGGTAGAAACCAAGCCAGACATGATTATGAGCCGGCTGGGATTCTGTAAACCGCCGGGTGTCAACCTATGTATATAAAGGGACGACCCGACGGCGGTTTAGGGATAGAAAACAAGAGACCGAGAGCCAGGCTAAGCGGATTCGCTCCTTGGTCAATAAAATCCTAGCAATTCCATCACAACTGGATTGGGCTTTTACCTTCACTGCAAGGGGCCGAACCAGTATAAACTCCTTGCGTCCTTTGTCCCGCTTTAACCCCTTTAAGCTAACTAGGTTGTGATGGCTCCATGACTAAGTCCTCACGCTAGGACATCTGTCGTGACAAGACCACGACAGCTGGCGCCCACCATGGGGCTGTCGCATGATGGTTTCAAGTTCTTAGAGGGCAGCTTCGAAGGGCTCAAGGGATACGTTGTGGGCCGGATGACCAGGAGTCGTCGCGGCAAGCTCTACATCGATGATGCAGCCTGGGGCCCCAAGGCCGGCTCAATTGAGTATGGATATCGGGTCCCCTTCGGCAGTATTCACGTTTTCATTGGCAAGATCGGTGAACCGGGCCCTGAGCCGGACATCTGCACCGACATTGTCGAAACGGCTCAGCGTGCGAGATCTACCTGGGTTCAGCCTGCCATGAAGCGTGCCTTCGTGGGAGTCATCCCTGGAGTGGAGTCTATGGATAGATCGGTATCTGGTGGTGACACCGTTGTTTATTCTGATGACGAGTCATCTACCGGAGAGACCGAGTCATTGTACCAACTGCAAGATGGCCGGTTTGGGGGCAGTTCCGATGGCGACAGTATTCCGGACCCCTTCTGTCGTGGTTTTGTCACGGCAGATGTCCTCGTGAAAGGACTTAGTCGTGGAGCCATCGCAACGGGTTAGCTTGAAGGGGTTAAAGCGGACACAGGGACGCAAGAGAGTTTATACTAGTTCAGCCCCTTCGAGGAAGGTAAAAGCCTACGTCTAGTTGTGATGGAATTGATGGGGTTTCGATGACTAGGGAGCAAACAAGCTTCGCCTAAGTCTCGAGTTGTTGTGTGTTGTCTTGAACCGCCGCCGGGTCGTCCCCTTATATACATGGGTGACGCCCGTCGGTTTACAGAGTCCCAACACCGGCTCATATACGTGTTCGGTTTGGTCTCTACTTATTCCTAACTTACAATACAAGTTTACATACCGACGCCGGTTTACGGCTACAGGCCTTAAACCGATCATGGGCTTTAAGCCCTCATCTACCTTCATGCGCTTTAACATACTTAACTACTGATGAAGTTAACCCGGCCCAGATAGGCCGGTTTACGCCTAGTAGTAATATCCCCAACATTAGGCCCCAGATTGATTTGAACAGGTTCATGTCAGTCCTTTAGCAAAAACTTCATCTTCAACATCTTCTTGTAGTTTGGTGAACTACCATGATGTCATCTTCTCTGATTACTGCAAACCAGAGTGACGTCATCTGTCATAAAGAAACTATCCATGATACCTTCTTGTTTAATATATCTGCGACAATCGAGGCGACAGCTTCGTTTCCAAATTCGTGGTCCCTTGATTCTCGCGCCTGACACATGTCCCTTTCTTATAAATAGGACCAAAGGGTCATTTCTTTTTCCCCTTCGTGCCCTTCGGCTTCGTCTTCCTCGCGTCGCCCAGCTTCGGAGCTCCGCCACTGCCATCAACTACTGCACCAACCTTGGCCGCTGCATCACCCTGAGCGTACCAGAGCACCGCGGCGACCTTCCGCGTCTTCCTCAGCTCCGTTAAGTCTTCTATCTTTTTCATTATAGATCTGTTCTAGGGTTTCCATGCTCTCTAGTGTTCATCGCCTGCTCCTTGTTCGTATGCTAGATCTTTGGACGAGTCTGTGAATCTTTGCTTTTGTGTAGCAGTAGTTTTTACCCTCTGTTTTCACTTTCGCATATTAAGACCATAGATCTTATCCATAGCGATGGCTCATTGATTCGGCAGTGCTCCTTTTGGGCCTTGAATTTTTATCTCTTTTATGAACATGTTCCAGATCCAACGCTGTAGTATAATCTTGTGAAACCTGTTTTTGCATACTTACTCATCTGCAATCTTGACTGTTTCAGTTTTTAGACCAGGCGGTTTAACTTTGTAGAAAAAATTGACAAACTAGTATTTACCATTAGTCCCCTTGTTGAACCGCCAGATGCTATTGCTTCATAAAACTTTGGTTTAGATAGAGTTGTCTCTGGTTTAACATTGTACATACCAGTGTACTTTAATCAATGCATTCTTGAACCGGAATCACCTATCTTGTAGATTTCATCATGGCCAAGCAAGTATATGAGTGCAACTGGGTTCCTTCTCGCGTCACAGAGACTCAACTGAATAATTTAGTCCTGATCGGTGCTTTAGGCAGCAAAAACACCATCCATTGGAGGGTCCCTGGCAAAGAATTCCCTCCCACACCTCAAGAAGGAGAGGTCGTCGTTTTCGTAGATCACTTAGCCCGGGGCTTTAAGCCGCCCGGTTCTAAATTTTACTGGGATGTTTTGGCTGATTTTAAACACCGCCCGCAAGACACTGGCCCCAACTCTGTTTCAAACATGTGTCACTTCCAAGTGCTCTATGAGGTGTTCCTTCAAGAGGAGCCAACAGTTGAGTTGTTCAAAGACTGCTTCCATCTAAACCGCCGTACTGAGTTTACTGACGGATCCAATACGGAATTGGGTGGTGTGGAGATTCAGAAAAGGAAAGAGGTCACATACCCTCACGCCAAACTACACAGCCACCCCAAAGAGTGGAATCAAACATGGTTCTATTGTAAAGACACCTCCCCTGCTGATGAAAATCCTTTGCCTGGCTTTCGTCCGGAGCGGCTTAGCAATACACACCCCTTTCCACAAAGGTTGACTGCCAAGGAGAGAAGAAAATACGCTCCTCAACTGTCCAAGCTCATAGCCTTCATGGCCAACGGTTTAACAGGGGTTGATCTCGCTCGCTGTTGGATATCATGGAGCATACTGCCCCTTAGTCAGCACTCCGGTTTGATGTGCGAGTATACTGGCAGTGTTGATGACCCACTGCGACATGCTAACATCCAGCTCACCGACGAAGAAATCACAGAAGCTGTGAATAAAATGCTGAATGAACCAGAACACATCTGTGCTCGAACCGGCCTGCTTCCCTTCTGTGCCACCAACAAACCGCCAGATGTAAGAGTTTGATTTTTCTTTTTACTGAACCTGTTATTGATATATATGGTCATTGTTTAATATCAATGTCTGTTTAAACAGGGCAATGATCCATTTTGGAGCAAGAAACTTTCACAGGAGAAGCCAGAAAAAATAGACAAACCGAAAAGACCAACCCGGCCAAAGACTAAAGTCATGAAACGGCCTGCTCATAAGAAGAAAACCACTGCATCTTCTGATCCGGCCCCTGATGATGATGTGGGTAATCCGGACCTTGAGGTAGAGCTTGACTCACTTGGCTTATTTTTCATGCGCCTTATTGATGATGATATTTGTCAGGATGATGCCGAAGCCAGCCATGCTGATGCTGCAGAGGTAATTACTCTCTCTTCCGATTCAAACCCTTTGCCTTCACTAAAAATCCATCAGGCAAACCGGAAGGTTAAATTTTCTCATCCCCTTGCTTACTTGGATCCCAAATTTCTTATGAAGACCCAAAAGCACGAAGCTCGCCGCACAACCCAGCACAGCGGCCAGGTAGTTACCTCCGCCGGTTTACCGAACAGTCCGGTTCGGAAATGCCGTTCAGAGGTCTCTAATTTGCTTGTCAGTGCTTGTCCTAAAGCGGGCTGTTTTCGTCAACCTCTTAATCCATCTGACTCCGATTATCAGGTTACTTCCCACTCATCCTCTGGCGAGTCATCGGCTACTCAGCCGCCACCGCTCAAAACGGTTCTTGGGTAAGCTATACTTATCATAATATTTCTGGTACATCACCTTGTAATATATGCTGTATTTGACTTTGTTATTCCTTTCAGGGCCAAGCCTAGGCCGAGCAAGAAGGCTCGCCTGGATAAAGCGGCCGAGGAGGACACCGTCCCTGAACCGGGTAAAACACCAGATCTTGAAGCGGCTATTCATGAAGATATACCCAATGATCCACCACAGCAGGATGACGATTTTATTGCTGAAGAAAGGCCTATTGACACCTCAGGCCCTGTCAACCAGCCCACAAGCCCCATCCGGATTGAAAAATCCACCAGTCCATCAAAGCCTACTGATAAGCCAACGGCCCCAGTGCAAACCGGCGATGCCAAGGATGATGAGGTTGTCATTACTGGCATTGGTCGCACAGAGCCAGGCAATCCCGTTGCTTTATCCAGACACACTGCCAAGGAAGAATTTGCTGCCATTGGCAAGGGAAAATGGAATGCCGATCTGACAACTTATGCCACTCTGAACGCCCAAGATCTCCATTCCGGCTATCTGAACCGGCTATACACCAGCCGTGACTATAAAGCTGGTCTGGTGAATATGATGAAAGAGAAATTTGAGGTAACTTCCATGTGCTTATCTGCGTATGTACTTCAATCTGTCAACTCTCCTAGCCCCCAAGGGCCGGTTTAGAATCTCCGTTCAAACCAGGACTTGTCAATGCAGACTTCAATGTTATTTGAATTTGCTGATATAGCCCCCAAGGGCCGGTTCAACTTTAGTGTAGTTAAACCGGGACTTTAGGTAATCAAGATTGTAGCAGAAATATTAACTGAAAAAATAGCCATTAGCCCCCAAGTGCCAAGTTGAATACTTGCATTGAGCTTGGGACTTTTCTGAATAATTGAAGAGCAAATATGCATTATCCCCCAAGTACCAAGGGCATAACTTGTTATGTTGTTGGTACTTCAATTCTTGTATCGTTATCTGAATTGTATGACTGTCTATATGCAGGCTGAGCTGAACAAAAGGGAAAACCAAATCGCTGATCTGCAAGAAAATCTGAAGTGCCAACAAGCTGAAACCTCCAAAGCAAAAGAGGAATTAACCAGATCTTTAAGCGCCATGGAACAGCTTAAGGAGGGCTTTAAGAAGAAGCGGGCGGATTGGGCCACTGAAAAATCTGCTTTAACCAAACGAGCAGAAGATGCCGAGGCTGCACTAAAACCGGTGGTGGACGAACTGACCAGCATAAAGCGGCAAGTGCATGCCATGACCGCTGCTATCTTTGGTAAGCTGGTTTGATTTCTGGATTGACTCGGCCGTCTTATAGAGCTGCCGGTTTGTTAACCCTTTGCAATATTTCAGGGACACGCATTGGTCACTTGGGTTCAGATGTGCGGAAGAAATTGAAAGCCGCCTACACATTGACCGAACAACTGTACACTGGTGCCTAGCAGATCATCTCTGCTACATCCCACAACAATCCGGCGCCCACTTTGATTCAGGACACTCTGAAGAGACTGTCGATGCTTCCTGCCCGGGTTGAAGAGCTGAAGAAATCTGCTGCTCGAACCGGTGCGATCAATGCCTTAATCCGGGCAAAAGCTTGGGTGCGGGATTTTGATCCTGTTGAAGCGGCTCAGGGCTATCCCAGCTTGAAGGAAGACGGGTTAGAGTTTAGTGAAGCGGATCTGCGAGTAATAAACCAGGAGGTGCGTCCGCTAGCTTGTCAATTGGTTGAAGAAGCAAACTTGTCTCATTATCAAGCCCAATATGACAACCAAAACAAGCGAGTAGTTGTACCAATTCCTGAAGCAGAAAATCTTATCCCTCCAATCCGTAAGCATACTTACGCTCCCGATATTGAACCGTCATTGCTGATCCATGATGAAGCTATCTTTCAAGCATTAATGGTAATCGACTGGACAACTGTTGATTTCCAGCCGCTGGGTAGAGAAGCTGAAGTTGAAGCGGCGCGGGATGACCTAAAACCATGAGGCCAGGCTGGTAATCAAGCTTGAACCGGAAGCCGGTTTAAACTGCTTCTCCTTTGCGAAAAAACAATGATCTTATTTTGGGCACCGGGTTGCCTTGTAATAGGCTAGCCGATACTCTTGATTTTGATATGCCTTCGTGCATAATTACTGCAACTTGTTCTTCCTTTGGGTGATGAACTATCCAATGTATTTTCTGCAATACAAAAAATCTTAAAGTGCCACCGCGGTTGTACCGTCAGGCGGAGTATGATGTCTGCATATATGAAATCAAAATATCTGAAAATTAAGCATATGATCAAATCTTTGGGATACATAATACCTGCCATCGTTGGGCATGAAGTTGGCTTGGCCAATCTTGAAGCGGAGGTTTATAAACCCACACTATTGGAGGAGATAGCAGCTCCTGTATATATCTAATGCCGGTTTACCATGTAAACCGTGCCGGGTTATATTAAAACACCGTGTTACTCCGTAATAGGATGTTAATAAAAAATCAAACCGGGCAAATAGTCTCCGGATTAAAAATGGACCGTGTTCCGTCAATTGACAGTTTGAACCAGTTTAAAACTTTGTCGGTTTAAAAAACCCAACAAAAAGAAAGAAATATCTATCAAAGAAAATTGTGAAGCAAAGGAAATGATAAAACCGTTTGCAAAAAGAGGCTTATTTGAGCCGATCAGATGGCGTTACCATGGTCGGACACGACCAAGCTCCCGATAGGTGTAGCTATGTTTCAAGTCAGCCAGGTCCCCAAATGAAACCGTGGCATTTATGCCAATCAAGAGGCGTGGCAATGGTTTGGGTTTGACCAAGCCCCCAAGTGATTTTGTGGCCTTAGGCCGATCAAGAGGCGTGACTGGTTTAGACTTGACCATGTCCCCAAGTGATCTGGTGGCTTTCGCCTATCAAAAGGTGATGCATTGGTTCAGATATGACCAAGCCCCCAAGTGATATTACATGATGCTTTGAAAAGCTAACTCAAGGGGTAAACCGGAGGCCGCTTTAGAACAACTTCGTGTAACCACACATGATGTAAAAGAACAGATACCCCGCTTTAGCTGAGGTTCCGATTTATTCTATTAATCATAATATATACATCGTCGTAATATGTACATAAGTAGAGCCAATGGCTCAGGTATAGTAAGGCCGAAGATGAGCTATGTTCCACGGCTTGTTGGTCTCCTCCTCTGATGTACGTGAGTCTTTATGCTCTCGAATATCAATCAGATAGTATGACCCATTGTGCAGATTCTTGCTGACCACGGAAGGTCCCTCCCAAGGTGGGGATAGCTTATGCATATCAGTCTGATCTTGGATGAGCCGAAGCACCAAATATCCTTCCTGAAAGGTTCTGGTTCTGACTCGGCGACTGTGATAACGACGAAGATCCTGTTGGTAAATCGCTGAGCGGGCGGCTACTATGTCACGTTCTTCATCCAACATGTCCAAAGCGTCTTGCCGTGCTGTCTCGTTGTCCGCTTCAACATAAGCTGCCACACGAGGTGAGTCATGACGGATATCACTTGGGAGAACCGCCTCCGCTCCGTAGACCATGAAGAACGGCGTGTATCCTGTTGATCTGTTGGGTGTAGTATTGATGCTCCATAACACAGATGGTAACTCTTCTACCCAACAACCCAGTGTTCTCTGCAAAGGAACCATAAGCCGGGGCTTGATGCCTCTCAAGATCTCTTTATTAGCCCTTTCTGCTTGACCATTGGACTGTGGGTGTGCCACTGATGAAACGTCAAGCCGGATGTGCTCCCGTTCGCAGAACTCCTTCATGGCACCCTTGGACAAATTGGTACCATTATCTGTGATGATACTGTGTGGAACGCCAAACCAGAAAATTACTTTTTTGATGAACTGAACCGCCGTGGCCGCATCACACTTGCTAACAGGTTCTGCTTCCACCCACTTTGTAAACTTGTCAACCGCCACCAGGAGGTGGGTCTTCTTATCTTTGGACCTTTTGAAAGGCCCAACCATATCCAGCCCCAAGTCGCAAATGGCCAAGTAATTGGAATCATTCTCAATTCTTGAGCCGGCACATGAGCACGTCTTGAAAACTTTTGGCAACCGTCACATCGTCTGACCAGATCCTCCGCATCAGCATGAGCAGTTAACCAATAGAAGCCATGGCGAAACGCTTTAGCCACCAAAGATTTTGAACTGGCGTGGTGACCACAATCTCCTTCGTGGATCTCATGCAAAATTTCACAGCCTTCTTCAGGAGACACACAGCGTTGAAACGCCCCTGATACACTTCAATGATGCAACTCGCCATTGACAATAGTCATGGACTTGGACCACCAGATTATCTGTCGGGCCAGAGTCTCATCCTCTGGTAACTCGTCCCGGTTCATGTATGCCAGGTAAGGAAGCGTCCAATCCGGAATGACATGAAGAGCTGCCACCAATTGAGCCTCTGGATCAGGAATAGCCAAATCCTCTTCGCCAGGGAGCTTGACCGATGGGTCTTGCAGCACATCCAGAAAAACATTGGGCAGGACCGTTTTGCGCCGAGAGCCCAGCCGGCTTAAAGCGTGCGCCGCTTCATTCTCCCGTCGGTCCACGTGGTCCACCTGATAGCCTTTAAAGTGACCTGCAACGATATGCTGCCATGAGTGGGTCCTTGGAATCCCAAGTACCAGATACTTGTTGAGCCACGAGGTCCGAGTCACCGAAGCACTTAACTGGACTTAGATTGATCTCCTTAGCCATCCGGAGACCATGGAGCAAGGCTTCATACTCAGCTGCATTGTTAGTACAAAGGAACATTAAGCGGAGAATGTAACAAAACTTATCACCTCATGGAGAAGTTAATACGACTCCAGCCCCCGAGCCTTTCAATTGCCTGGATCCGTCAAAATGGATGGTCCAATATGTGTGATCCGGCTTTTCTTCAGGTGCTTGTAGTTCCGTCCAATCATTGATGAAATCAACAAGTGCTTGAGACTTAACCGCCGTCCGAGGCACATACTTCAACCCGTGCGGCCCAAGCTCTATAGCCCACTTGGCAATCCGGCCAGTTGCTTTCCCGTTTCTGGATGATATCCCCCAAGGGAGCAGAACTGACCACCGTAATGGGGTGCCCTTGGAAGTATTGCTTAAGCTTCCGGCTTGCCATAAAAACTCCATATACCAGCTTCTGCCAATGCGGATACCTTTGCTTGGACTCAATGAGTACCTCGCTGATATAATAGACCGGACGTTGAACCGGATGCTCCTTACCTGCTTCTTTTCGCTCCACCACAATAGCCACACTGACCGCACGAGCATTAGCAGCCACATATAGCAGCAACGGCTCCTTGTCAATGGGAGCAGCGAGCATAGGCGGATTGGCCAATTGCCGCTTTAAGTCCTCAAATGCTTTATCAGCAGCAGAACTCCAGACGAATTGATCCGTCTTCTTCAACATCTGATACAAAGGGATTGCCTTCTCACCAAGGCGGATGATAAACCGGCTTAACGCGGCAATCCGGCCTGCCAGGCGTTGAACATCATTGATACACTTCGGTTTAGCCAGGGAGGTGATGGCTGTGATCTTCTCCGGATTAGCCTCGATTCCCCTGTTGGACACCAGAAAACCCAATAACTTGCCTGCCGGTACACCAAAGACACACTTGGCCGGATTAAGCATCATCTTGTACGTCCTCAGGTTATCAAAGGTTTCCTTCAAGTCGTCAACCAGAGTCTCCTTCTCCCTTGACTTAATCACGATATCATCCACGTAAGCATGTACATTATGGCCAATCTGCTTGTGAAGACAATTTTGTACACACCGTTGATAAGTTGCCTGGCACTCTTGAGCCCAAAGGGCATAGACACATAGCAGAAGGCTCCAAAGGGAGTTATGAATGCCGTCTTCTCCTGGTCCTTAACTGCCATTTTGATCTGATGATAGCCAGAATATGCATCCAAAAAACTCAAACACTCACAACCCGCCGTAGCATCAATAATTTGATCAATACGCGGGAGGGCAAAAGGATCTGCTGGACAAGCCTTATTAAGATCTGTGTAATCCACACACATGCGCTGATGTCTACTACACAACGTTGTTGGGCCTCCAAGTGCAGAGGTTTGTAGGACAGTAGCAAATTTCCCTCAAGTCGATGACCTAAGGTTTATCAATCCGTAGGAGGCGTAGGATGAAGATGGTCTCTCTCAAGCAACCCCGCAACCAAATAACAAAGAGTCTCTTGTGTCCCCAGCACACCCAATACAATGGTAAATTGTATAGGTGCACTAGTTCGGCGAAGAGATGGTGATACAAGTGCAATATGGATGGTAGATAAAGGTATTTGTAATCTAAAAATATAAAAATAGCAAGGTAACTAATGATAAAAGTGAGCGTAAACGGTATTGCAATGATAGGAAATAAGGCCTAGGGTTCATACTTTCACTAATGTAAGTCCTCTCAACAATACTAACATAATTGGATCATACTCTCAAAAATAGCGTAAACGGTATTGCTACTTTATCCCTCAACATGCAACAAAGAGTCACTCCAAAGTCACTAATAGCGGAGAACAAACGAAGAGATTATGGTAGGGTATGAAACCACCTCAAAGTTATTCTTTCCAATCAATCCGTTGGGCTATTCCTATAAGTGTCACAAACAGCCCTAGAGTTCGTACTAGAATAACACCTTAAGATACAAATCAATCAAAACCCTAATGTGACCTAGATACTTCAATGTCACCTCAAGTATCCGTGGGCATGATTATACGATATGCATCACACAATCTCAATTCATCTATTCAACCAACACAAAGAACCTCAAAGAGTGCCCCAAAGTTTCTACCGGAGAATCACGATGAAAACATGTGCCAACCCCTATGCATAGGTTCCCAATGTCACGAAACCCGCAAGTTGATCACCAAAACGTACATCAAGTGGCACGTGGTATCCCATTGTCACCACAGATATCCACGGCAAGACATACATCAAGTGTTCTCAAGTCTTTAAAGACTCAATCCGATAAGATTACTTCAAGGGGGAAACTCGATTTATTACAAGAGAGAAGAGGGGGGAAGAAACATCATAGGATCCAAATATAATAGCAAACCTCGCGATACATGAAGTTCGTATCATCTCAAGAACACGAGAGAGAGAGAGAGAGAGATCAAACACATAGCTATTGGTACATACGCTCAGCCCCGAGGGAGAACTACTCCCTCCTCGTCATGGAGAGCACCGGGATGATGAAGATGGCCACCGGAGAAGGATTTCCCCCTCCGGCAGGGTGCCGGAACGGGTCTAGATTGAGTTTCGGTGGCTACGAAGGCTTATGGCGGCGGAACTCCCGATCTATGTTCTGTTCCCGGATGTTTTTATGGTATATGGAGATATAGGCGGAAGAAGTACGTCAGGGGGGCCACGAGGGGCTCATGAGGGTGGAGGGCGCGCCCAGGGGGGCTGGGCGCGCCCCCCTGCCTCGTGAACTCCTCGTAGGTTCCCCGACGTGCACTCCAAGTCTTCTGGGCTTCTTTCCTTCCAAAAATGAGTTCCGTGAAGTTTCGGGTCAATTGGACTCCGTTTGATTTTCCTTTTCTTCGAAATACTGAAATAGGCAAAAAACAGCAATTCTGGGCTGGGCCTCCGGTTAATAGGTTAGTCCCAAAAATAATATAAAAGTGGAAAATAAAGCCCAATATAGTCCAAAACAGTAGATAAAGTAGCATGGAGCAATCAAAAATTATAGATACGTTGGAGACATATCAGGCATCCCCAAGCTTAATTCCTGCTCGTCCTCGAGTAGGTAAATGATAAAAAGAGAATTTTTGATGCAGAGTGATACTTTGGCATAATTTCAATGTAAATCTTCTTAATCATGGTATGAATATTCAGATCCGAAAGGTTCAAGACAAAAGTTCATATTGACATAAAAATGATAATACTTCAAGCATACTAATTAAACAATTATGTCATCTCAAAATAACATGGCCAAAGGAAGTTCATCCTACAAAATCATATAGTTAGGCTATGCTTCATTTTCGTCACACAAAGATGTTCCCAACTTCTATACCCCCGATGACAAGCCAAGCAATTGTTTCATACTCAAATAATCTCAAACTTTTTCAACCTTCACGCAATACATGAGCGCGAGCCATGGACATAGCACTATGGGTGGTATAGAATATGATGATGGGGATTGTGTGGAGAAGACAAAAAAGGAGAAAGTCTCACATCAACGAGGCTAATAAATGAGCTATGGAGATGCCCATCAATTGATGTTAATGCAAGGAGTAGGGATTGCCATGCAACGGATGCACTAGAGCTAAGAATGCTCAACAAAAGAAAACTAGTGGGTGTGCATCCAACTTGCTTGCTCATGAAGACCTAGGGCATTTTGAGGAAGCCCATCGTTGGAATATACAAGCCAAGTTCTATAATGAAAAATTCCCACTAGTATGAACAAGACAACTTATGAGACTCACTATATGAAAATCATGGTGCTACTTTGAAGCACAATATATGAGACTCACTACATGAAGAACAAGGTGCTGCTTTGAAGCACAAGTGTGGAAAATGGAGATAGTAGCATTACCCTTTTTATTTTCTCTTTTTTTGGGCCCTTCTTTTTTCCTTTCTTTTTGGCCTTTCTCTTTTTTTTGATTGGGCAATGCTCTAATAATGATGATCATCACACTTCTATTGATTACAATATAATGATTACAACTCGATACTAGAACAAGATATGACTCTATATGAATGCCTCCGGTGGTGTACCGGGATGTTGCAATGAATCAAGAGTGGCATGTATGAAAAATAATGCATGGTGGCTTTGCCACAAATACGATGTCAACTACAAGATCATGCAATGGCAATATGACAAAAGTACAGCATGTCATGATGATGATGATGATGATGATGATGGTGGAAGTTGCATGGCAATATATCTCGGAATGGCTATGGAAATGCCATGATAGGTAGGTATGGTGGCTGTTTTGAGGAAGATATAGGGAGGTTTATGTGTGAAAGAGCGTATCATATCACGGGTTTGGATGCACCGGCGAAGTTTGCACCAACTCTCAATGTGAGAAAGGGCAATGCATGGTACCGAAGAGGCTAGCAAATGGCGGAAAGGTAAAAGTGCGTATAATCCATGGACTCAACATTAGTCAAAAGAACTCATATACTTATTGCAAAAATTTAGAAGTCATCAAAAATCAAGTACTACACGCATGCTCCTAGGGGGATAGATTGGTAGGAAAAGACCATCGCTCGTCCCCGACCGCCACTCATAAGGATGCACAAGCCAGGTACACTTCATGCTTCAAATTTGTTACACAACTTTAACCATACGTGCATGCTATGGGACTTGCTAACTTCAACACAAGTATTTCTCAAATTCACAACTACTCAACTAGCACGACTATGATATTATCACCTCCATATCTCAAAACAATTATCAAGCATCAAACTTATCTTAGTATTCAACCCACTAAAAAAAAGTTTCACATTTCTTGAATACCAAGTATATTAACATTAAGCAAATTACCATGCTATTAACGACTCTCAAAATAATCTAAGTGAAGCATGAGAGATCAAGTTTCTTTAAAACAAACCACCACCATGCTCTAAAAGATCTAAGTGAAGCACTAGAGCAAAAATTATCACGCTCAAAAAGATATAAATGAAGCACATAGAGTATTCTAACCAATTTCAATTCATACATGGCTCTCTCAAAAGGTGTGTACAGCAAGGATGATTGTGGTATACTAACAAGCAAAGACACAAATAATACATGACGCTCCAAGCAAAACACATATCATGTGGTGAATAAAAATATAGCTCCAAGTAAATTACCGATGGAAGTGGACGAAAGAGGGGATGCCTTCCGGGGCATCCCCAAGCTTTGAATTTTTGGTGTCCTTGGATTATCTTGGGGGTGCCATGGGCATCCCCAAGCTTAGGATCTTGCCACTCCTTGTTCCATAATCCATCAAAAGAATTCACCCAAAACATGAAAACTTCCCAACACAAAACTCAATAGAAATCTCGTGAGCTCTGTTAGAGAAAGAAACCAAAAGACTACTTTAAGGTACTGTAGTGAACTTGTTCTTTATTTGTATTGGTGTTAAACCTAATGTACTCCAACTTCTCTATGGTTTATAAACTATTTTACTAGCCATAGATTCATCAAAATAAGCAAACAACACACGCAAAACAGAATCTGTCAAAAACAGAACAGTCTGTAGTAATCTGTTACTAACGCGAACTTCTGGAACCCAAACAATTCTACCAAAATTAGAAGACCTGGGAAATTTGTTAATTGATCAGCAGAAATTGGAATCACTATTTTATCACGTTCTGGTGATTTTTGACAATTCGGGCACTGAGCGCAAAGATTCTGGAAATTACAGCAAGATCAAATAACTATCTTCCAAGAAGATCTAATAGGTTTAACTTGGCACAAACACTAATTAAAAGATAAAACCACATCTAAACAGAATCTAGATGGATTATTTATTCCTAAACAGAACCAAAAACAAAAAACATAAAATAAAATTGGGTTGCCTCCCAACAAGCGCTATCGTTTAACGCCCCTAGCTAGGCATGATGATTTCAATGATGCTCACATAAAAGATAAGAATTGTAACATAAAGAGAGCATCATGAAGAATATGACTAGCACATTTAAGTCTAATCCACTTCCTATGCATAGGTATTTTGTGAGAAAACAACTTGTGGGGACAAGAATCAACTTGCATAGGAAGGTAAAACAAGCATAACTTCAAAATTTTAAGCACATAGAGAGGAAACTTGATATTATTGCAATTCCTACAAGCATATGTTCCTCCCTCATAATAATTTCCAGTAGCATCATAAATGAATTCAATAATATAACCAGCACCTAAAGCATTCTTTTCATGATCTACAAGCATAGAAAATTTACTACTCTCCACACAAGCAACTTTCTTCTCATGAATAATAGTGGGAGCAAACTCAACAAAATAATTATCATGTGATTGAAAATTAAGATCGAGATGACAAGTTTCATGGATATAATTATTATTTATAGCATACAAGTCATCACAATAATCATCATATATAGCAACTTTGTTCTCATAATCAATTGGAACCTCTTCCGAAATAGTGGATTCATCACAAAGTAAAGTCATGACCTCTCCAAATCCACTTTCATCAATATAATCATCATAAATAGGAGGCATGCTTTCATCATAATAAATTTGCTCATCAAAACTTGGGGGACAAAAAATATCATCTTCATCAAACATAGCTTCCCCAAGCTTGTGGCTTTGCATATCATTAGCATCATCGATATTCAAAGAATTAATACTAACAACATTGCAATCATGCTCATCATTCAAATATTTAGTGCCAAACATTTTATAGATTTCTTCTTCTAGCACTTGAGCACAATTATCCTTTCCATCATACTCACGAAAGATACTAAAAAGGTGAAGCGTATGAGACAAACTCAATTCCATTTTTTATGTAATTTTCTTTTATAAACTAAACTAGTGATAAAACAAGAAACTAAAAGACTCGATTGCAAGATCTAAAGATATACCTTCAAGCACTCACCTCCTCGGCAACGGCGCCAGAAAAGAGCTTGATGTCTACTACACAACCTTCTACTTGTAGACGTTGTTGGGCCTCCAAGTGCAGAGGTTTGTAGGACAGTAGCAAATTTCCCTCAAGTGGATGACCTAAGGTTTATCAATCCGTAGGAGGCGTAGGATGAAGATGGTCTCTCTCAAGCAACCCTGCAACAAAATAACAAAGAGTCTCTTGTGTCCCCAACACACCCAATACAATGGTAAATTGTACAGGTGCACTAGTTCGGCGAAGAGATGGTGATACAAGTGCAATATGGATGGTAGATAAAGGTATTTGTAATCTGAAAATATAAAAACAGCAAGGTAACTAATGATAAAAGTGAGCGTAAATGGTATTGCAATGATAGGAAATAAGGCCTAGGGTTCATACTTTCACTAATGTAAGTCCTCTCAACAATACTAACATAATTGGATCATAAAATTATCCCTCAACATGGAACAAAGAGTCACTCCAAAGTCACTAATAGCGGAGAACGAACGAAGAGATTATGGTAGGGTACGAAACCACCTCAAAGTTATTCTTTCCAATCAATCCGTTGGGCTATTCCTATAAGTGTCACAAACAGCCCTAGAGTTTGTACTAGAATAACACCTGAAGATACAAATAAACCAAAACCCTAATGTCACCTAGATACTTCAATGTCACCTCAAGTATCCGTGGGCATGATTATACGATATGCATCACACAATCTCAATTCATCTATTCAACCAACACAAAGAACCTCAAAGAGTGCCCCAAAGTTTCTACCGGAGAATCACGACGAAAACGTGTGCCAACCCCTATGCATAGGTTCCCAATGTCACGAAACCCGCAAGTTGGTCACCAAAACGTACATCACGTGGCACGTGGTATCCCATTGTCACCACAGATATCCACGGCAAGACATACATCAAGTGTTCTCAAGTCTTTAAAGACTCAATCCGATAAGATTAATTCAAAGGGGAAACTCGATTCATTGCAAGAGAGAAGAGGGGGGAAGAAACATCATAGGATCCAAATATAATAGCAAAGCTCAGGATACATCAAGATCGTATCATCTCAAGAACATGAGAGAGAGAGATCAAACACATAGCTACTGGTACATACCCTCAGCCCCGAGGGAGAACTACTCCCTCCTCGTCATGGAGAGAACCGGGATGATGAAGATGGCCACCGGAGAAGGATTGCCCCCTCCGGCAGGGTGCCGAAACGGGTCTAGATTGAGTTTTGGTGACTACGGAGGCTTCTGGCGGCGGAACTCCCGATCTATGTTCTGTTCCCGGATGTTTTTAGGGTATATGGAGATATATAGGCGGAAGAAGTACGTCAGGGGGGCCACGAGGGGCTCACGAGGGTGGAGGGCACGCCCAGGGGGGGTGGGCGCGCCCCCCTGCCTCGTGACCTCCTCGTAGGTTCCCCGACGTGCACTCCAAGTCTTCTGGGCTTCTTTCCTTCCAAAAATGAGTTCCATGAAGTTTCGGGTCAATTGGACTCCATTTGATTTTCCTTTTCTTCGAAATACTGAAATAGGCAAAAAAACAGCAATTCTGGGCTGGGCCTCAGGTTAATAGGTTAGTCCCAAAAATAATATAAAATTGGAAAATAAAGCCCAATATAGTCCAAAACAGTAGATAAAGTAGCATGGAGCAATAAAAAATTATAGATACGTTGGAGACGTATCATGCGCCAAGTGCCGTTTTTCATAAGGACCAGCACCGGATTGGCAAGCCACTCAGGGTGGAAAACTTCAATAATAAAGCCAGCTGCTAAGAGCCTGGCTACCTCTTCTCCAATCGCCTTGCGTCTTTCTTCGTTAAACCGGCGGAGGAACTGTTTCACCGGTTTGTCTTTAGGATCCACATTAAGGGTGTGCTCAGCGAGTTACCCCGGTACACCTGGCATGTCAGAGGGCTTCCATGCAAAAATGTCCCGATTCTCACAGATGAACTCGATGAGGGCGCTTTCCTATTTTGGATCCAAGTTGGCACTGATGCTGAACTGCTTGGACGAATCGCCAGGCACGAAGTCAACAAGCTTAGTTTCAGCTGCCGATTTGAACTTTAGGGCCGGATCATGCTCCGTAGTTGGCTTCTTTAATGGAGTCATGTCCACCGGATCAACATTGTCCTTATAATACTTCAGCTCCTTAGTGGCACAAACCGACTCTGCATAGGCCGCATCTCCTTCCTCGCACTCCAAAGCGATTTTACGGCTTCCGTGAACCATTATTGTCCCCTTGTGACCCGGCATCTTGAGCTGCAAATACACATAACAGGGTCGTGCCATAAACTTGGCGTAGGCCGGTCGCCCAAATAGGGTGTGATATGGACTTTGGATTTTCACCACTTCAAACGTCAATGTTTCCGACCTGGAATCATGATCGTCTCCAAAGGCCACTTCCAGAGCTATCTTACCGACAGGATATGCTGACTTGCCAGGTACCATGCCGTGGAACACCGTATTGGACGGTTTGAGATTTTTATCTATTAGTCCCATACAACAGAAGGTCTCATGGTACAATATATTAATGCTGCTCCCCCCATCCATGAGCACCTTGGTGAACTTGTAACCTCCCACCTGAGGCGCCACCACCAGAGCCAACTGACCTGGACTATCAACCTGGGGAGGGCGATCCTCTCTGCTCCATATGATTGGCTGTTCAGACCAGTGTAGATAACGGGGCACGGCCGATTCAACAGAGTTGACTGCCCATCTCTGAACCTTCCGGTCTCGCTTGTCCAAGCTAGTGGTGAAGACATGGTACTGCCCACTATTCAACTGCTTTGGGTTGCTCTGGTAACCCGACTGTTGCTGCTGCTAGTTGTAACCACCCTGGTTGTTCTGATTATTTTGATTGTTATGTCCGCCCGGATTACCATTAAATCCTGAGCCACCGCCGGAGCCGTGATCATACCGGAAAGCATTAGAATTCTTGAACTCCTACATAATGAAGCAATCCTTCCAAAGGTGGTTTGCTGGCACCTCCTTCGTCCCATGCTTTGGACAGGGCTGGTTCAATAGATAATTTAAGTTGTCCGGGTTAGGGTTAAGCGCTCCACCATGATTCGGCGGTTTACCCTTGCGTCGCTGACCCTTGTCCTGCGCGTTGGTATTAGCCATGAAGTCCATGTTGCCATCCGCTTTACGCTTGCCTCCGCTACCGTTACCTGCCGAGTGATGTTGTTGACCTTTGGAGTTGTTGTTCTTCTTTCCCTTCCCTGTCTTGTCGTCATCAGACTTAGGATCCTTGGTACTATCAGAATCAGCATACTTTACCAAGGCAGCCATGAGGGTCCCCATGTCAGTGCAATGGCGCTTCATCCGTCCCAACTTCAGCTTTAGGGGCCAAAACCGGCAGTTGCCTTCTAGGGTTATGACTACAGTGTCAGCATTGATGCGGTCTGATGAATACAACACTTGTGAGACCCGGTGCACCCAATGAGTTGTTGATTCTCCTTCCTCCTGGATGCAGGCAGCTAAGTCCACTATCGACATAGGCTGCTTACATGTATCCTTGAAATTACTGATAAACCGGGCTCGTAATTAGGCCCATGAACTGATAGAATTGGCCGGTAAGCTTTTTTGCCAAGTACGGGCCGTTCCTTCGAGCATCATGGTGAAGTATTTCGCACATGCCGCATCATCCACATCAAGCATCTCCATGGCCATCTCATAACTCTCCACCCATGTCTCTAGAGGTTGATCCGCCGTGTAATTTGGTACCTTGCACGGGCCTTTGAAATCCTTGGGCAGGCGCACATTGCGTAAAGCGGGGACAAGGCAAGGCACCCCCAAAGAACTAGAAGTAACACCAGGTTCGACCGAGATAGTTGGACGAACCGGCGTAAGCTGTCGATCCTGATACTGTGCGGCTAACTCGGCCTCCCTGCGCGCTCGGGCCCGGTCCACAACTTCCTGAGCGTTATCAGCACCACCCGCCGGGTTGTTGCCGCGGGGTGCTCCACGTCGTTCATTACTTGACACTGCTGGTTCATCCATATGCCTGCTATAGCTCAGGCTGGGACGAGGGGTAGAGTGGATCCGGTCGCGGCTGTATGAGTATGCTTCCTGTTGGACCAAAGCTGTCCTAAGAAGCTCCTTGACCCGTCGCGTCTCTACCGCCTGCGGTGAATCACCTTCAATTGGAATGGCCTCCAGCCGTGCAGCAGCGGCAACGAGATTGTCCATCGGGTTGGAGTAGTGACCGGAGGTGTTGAAACAGCCTGAGGTGTAACAGTGTTTTGACGAGGCAGATCCATCAGACGGGGTTGAATCAGCGCGCCGGTCCCAGGAGCTTCCGCCCGGTTTCCCTCCAGCGGATTACTGGTTCCTGCTCCTGGGGTGTTGAAAAGGTCTCTGTCCTCAAAAACCGAAGGCAAACGGGATCGGTACTTCCTCTTCATGACTTAATGCGACACGTTCTGGTCCAACATGAGCCTGTAGGCTTGTGCGTCTAAAGCGGCCCGCTCTGTGGTCATCCTGGCATTCTCAGCTGCTAGGTCCGCCTTGGCCTGGGTGATCTATTCCTTCACCTTTGCAATCTCCGCGTTGTGGATGTCCTGATCCGCCGGGTTAGCTTCTGCCATAAGCCCAGCCAATGCATCAAATAGATCTGATAGAACTTGAGCCGGCAGGCGTACAGAGCTTCCTGCCCCGGCAGCTATCGCCGCTACTGAACCGGAGGTTATTGGCGCAGCGGTCGAAGAATGAAGCGCTGCTTGTGTGCCGACCATGAATATTCCAACTCGGTTGGGTAGATCAGAGGGGTCCGGAATACTGTCGCCATCGGAATAGCCCCCCATCCGGCCATCTTGTAGCTGATATAGAGATTCGGTTTCTCCGGTTGATGACTCATCGCCGGAATAAACGATGGCCTCGCTGCGAGATTCCGATCCATCCTCATGACTTCCTCCATGGATGACTCCCACGAAGGCACGCGTCACGGCCGGTTTAACCCGGGCGGATCGCGCACGCTGAGCCATTTCGACGAGGTCGGTGCAGATGTCCGGCTCAGGGCCCGGTTCACCGATCTTGCCGATGAAAACATGTATGCCACCAAAGGGGAACCGGTACCCGTACTCAACTGAGCCGGCCTTGGGGCCCCAGCCTGCATCGTCGATGTAGAGCTTGCCGCGACGACCCTTAGTCATCTGGCCCATAGCATAGCCCTCGAGTCCTTCAAAGTGGCCCTCCAAGAACTTGAAACCATCGTGCGATAGCCCCACGGTGGGCGCCAACTGTCGTGGTTTTGTCACGGCAGATGTCCTCGTGAAAGGACTTAGTCGTGGAGCCATCGCAATGGGTTAGCTTGAAGGGGTTAAAGCGGACACAGGGACGAAGAGAGTTTATACTAGTTCGGCCCCTTCGAGGAAGGTAAAAGCCTACGTCTAGTTGTGATGGAATTGATGGGGTTTCGATGACTAGGGAGCAAACAAGCCTCGCCTAAGTCTCGAGTTGTTGTCTGTTGTCCTGAACCACCGCCGGGTCATCCCCTTATATACATGGGTGACGCCCGTCGGTTTACAGAGTCCCAACACCGGCTCATATACGTGTTCGGTTTGATCTCTACTTATTCCTAACTTACAATACAAGTTTACATACTGACGCCGGTTTACGGCTACAGGCCTTAAACCGATCATGGGCTTTAAGCCCTCATCTACCTTCATGGGCTTTAACATACTTAACTACTGATGAAGTTAACCCGGCCCAGATAGGCCGGTTTATGCCCAGTAGTAATATCCCCAACACCTTCGATCCGCCGAGCCGAGTTGCAATCTTCATGGCCGGTACACAGTCAGCACATCATTCTTCAACCGCAGCAGCAATGATCTCCGGTTCTGCAGCAGCGACAGCAGCTGGGGCAGGAGGCCCTGCGCAATCGCCGGCTCAGGTTTTGTCTGATTTATTCGACACTTTGGCAACATTTTTGGCTGAAGTTAACCCGGCGGATCAGGATCAGCATAACACAGAAGTCGCGAAGATGAAGGATCAGATAGCACAAGCCAAGGCAGACTTGACAGCCGAGAACACCAGGATGGCTACAGAGCAGGCCGAGTTGGATGCGCGGGCTTATTGGCTTATGTTGGATCAGAACGTGTCAAACAATGTAATGAGGAGAAGGTACCGGTCTCACCTGCCTGTAGTTTATGAGGCAAGAAATCTCTTTAACACGCCAGGAGCAGGAACCAGTAACCAGCCAATGGTAAACTGGGTAGAAGCACTTGGAACTAGAGCGCCGGTTCAGCCACGCACAATGGATCCGCCTCGTCTGAATGTCCCGTCGCAGCACGTGGCAACGCCTCCGGGTCATTACTCCAACCCCTTGGATAACATAGTCACCGCCGCTTCACGATTAGCAGCCCTCCCGGTCGAAGGCGAGTTCCCTGTAGCAGTTCAGAGGCGACGGGATAGGGAGCTCCTTCAGACAGCTTTGACTCAGCGGCAGGCTTATTCGTACAATCGCGAGAGGATTCATTCCACCCCCCGCCCAAGCCAGAGTTGCAGCAGGCATATTGATGAACTGGCTGTGTCAGGCAGTGCGCGAAACCGTAACCCACCTCGAGAGCATAACCCGATGGGTGGTGGTGCTAATGCCCAGGACGTGGTGGATCACGGTAGAGCATGTTGAGAAGCCGAGTTAGCAGCGCAGTACGCGGCCCGTCAGCTTACTCCGGTCCGTCCAACTACTTCGGTGGAACCAGGTGTTGCTTTCAGCTCTTTGGGGGTGTCATGTCTCACCCCGGTTTTACGTAACGTGCGGCTGCCCAAGGATTTCAAAGGTCCTCGTAAGGTTCCCAATTACACTGCCGATTTACCCCCCGAATCATGGGTTGAGAGCTATGAGACGGCAATGGAGATGCTGGATGTGGATGATGCGGCATGTGCTAAATACTTCACCATGATGTTGGAAGGAATAGCTTGTACTTGGATGAAAAGTTTACCAGCTAACTCCATTGGATCATCGGCCGAGTTAAAGGCCCGGTTTATCCAGAATTTCAAAGATACGTGCAAGCAGCCCATGTCGATTGTGGACTTAGCCGCCTGTGTCCAAGAATAAGGTGAATCAACAACCCATTGGGTGTGTCGGGTCTTAGCGATTCTGCATTCATCGGACCGCATCAATGCTGATACAATAGTTTTAACATTGGAAGGCAATTGCCGGTTCATGACTCTGAAGCTGAAGTTAGGGCGGCTCAAGCATCACTACGGTGACATGGGGACACTTATGGAAGCTCTGGTTAAGTATGCCGACTCTGATAGTATCAAGGATCCCGAGTCTGGCGATGAAAAGTCGGGAAAGGGAAAAAAGAGCAGCAACACCAAAGGGCAATAGCATAACCCGGCGGGCCATGGAAACAACGGTAAGCGCAAGGCAGATAACAGTTTGTCTTTTGTGGCTAACACCAACACGCAGAATAATGGTCAGCGTCGTAACGGTAAACCGCCCCCGTGAAGTGGAGTATCAGGTATCAATCTTGAGTACCTGTTAAATCAGCCTTGCCCAAGGCACGGGACGCGAGAAAGGCCAGCTACGCATGTCTAGAAGGATTGCTTTATTACGAGGGAGTTCAAAAACTCAAATCTTTTTCAAGATGGTCATGGACCGGACGGTGGTTCGGGACCCGGTTCTCATGGGCCGGGTTATGGTGGAGGCAGTTCTGGCTCAGGACTTCAAGGCAATCAAGGCAATCATGGCAACCAAGGTGGTTATAGCCAACAGCACCCTCAGGGGAGTCAACAGCAGCAACAACCGGGTTATCCGAGCAACCCGAAGCAGTTGAATAGTGGGTAGTATGATGTCTTCACCACTAGCCTGTGCAGGCGCGATCAGAAGCTTCATAAAAGGGCAGTAAACTCTGTTGAACAGGTAGTGCCCCGTTACTTGCGCTGGTCTGAACAACCAATTTTGTGGAGTCGAGAGGATCATCCACCCCGGGTTGATAATCTGGGTCATCTGGCATTGGTGGTGGCGCCTTAGGTTAGGGGGTATAAGTTCACCAAGGTGCTCATGGATGGAGGGAGCGGTATCAATATCCTTTATTATGAAACCTTCCATCGCATGGGGTTGACAGATAAAAATCTTAAACCGTCAAATACTGTTTTCCATGGTGTGGTGCCTGGTAAGTCGGTGTACCCAGTTGATAAGATAGCTCTGGAGGTTGCTTTTGGAGATGATCATGATTCAAGATCAGAGACATTGACATTTGAAGTGGTGAAAATCAAGAGCCCTTATCATGCCCTGTTTTGACGGCTGGCTTATGCTAAGTTCATGGCAAGGCCCTATTATGTTTATCTGCAGCTCAAGATGCCAGGTCATAAGAGGACCATCACGGTACATGGGAGCCATAAGATAGCTTCGGAGTGTGAAGAAGGTGATGCGGCCCATGCTGAGTCGGTTTGTGCGACAGAGGAGTTGAAGTTTTATAAGGACAATGTTGATCCGGCGGATATGACATCTTTGAAAAAGCCAACTACAGAGCATGACCCGGCTTTGAAGTTTAAATCGGCTGATGAGACCAAGCTGGTTGATTTTGTTCCTGGCGATTCATCCAAGCAGTTTAGCATCAACGCTAACCTGTATCAGAAATAGGAAAGCGCGCTCATCGAATTCATCTGTGAGAACCAGGATATCTTTGCATGGAAACCTTCTAACATGCCAGGTGTACCGAGGGAACTCGCTAAGCACACTCTTAACATCGATCCCAAATTTAAACCGATCAAGCAGTTTCTCTGCCGCTTCAATGAAGAACGGCAGAAGGCCATTAGTGAGGAGCTAGCCCGAATCTTGGCAGCAGGGATTATTGTGGAGGTAGTGCTAGTACTTAAGAAGAATGGCACTTGGCGTATGTGTGTGGACTACACAGATTTGAACAAGGCTTGTCTAGCTGATCCCTTTGCTCTCCCTCGTATTGATCAGATCATTGATGCTACGGCGGGTTGTGAGCGTTTGACCTTTCTGGATTCTTATTCTGGTTATCATCGGATCAAAATGGCAGTTAAGGACCAGGAGAAGACATCTTTTATAACTCCCTTTCGAGCCTTCTGCTATGTATCTATGCCTTTGGGGCTCAAGAGTGCCCAGGCGACTTATCAACGCTGTGGGCAGAATTATCTTCATAATCAAAATGGGTGCAATGTTCATGCTTACGTGGATGATATTGTGGTGAAGTCCAGAAAGGAGGAGACATTAATAGATGACTTGAAGGAAACTTTTAATAATCTACGGGTCTATAAGATGATGCTTAGTCTGGCCAATTGTGTTTTCGATGTACCGGCAGGCAAGCTCTTGGGTTTTCTGGTGTCTAACAGGGCATTGAAGCATATCAGGAAAAGATCAAAGCTATTACACCTCTGGCTAAACTGGCGTGTATTAATGATGTCCAGCGTCTGGCGGGTCGTATTGCAGCGTTGAGCGGGTTTATCAAGCAATTGGGAGAGAAAGCTATTCCTCTATATCAGATGATGAAAAAGAAAGATAATTTTGTCTGGAGTGATGCTGCTAAGGCGACGTTTGAGGACTTGAACAAATAGTTAGCTGAGCCACCCGTCCTTGCTGCTCCGGTCGAAAAAGAGCCGTTGTTGTTATATGTGGCAGCCAATGCCGGGCTGTCAGTGTGGCCATTGTGGTAGAACGTAAAGAGGCTGGCAAGGAGTATCTGGTTAAACGGCCGGTTTATTATATCAATGAGGTGCTTATATTTTTCTAATATTAAAGGGAGGATAGTTTCTCCACTTTTATTGGTCCATCAGGCTTTTTCGTAGGTCGTCCTAGTTTTAGTTTTTTTTTCGTCCGTCGTTTGAGTTGTACATAAAATAACTGCGTTCCATTTTCTTCAAAAAAATAAATTGTGTTGGGACAGACTCGAACCCTTCTCATGCAGTTTGAGAGCACAGACGCAAACCATTCCACCTAGGTAACATATTTTTTTAGAAATATAAGGAACATTTCATTTTATATTGGTCATAAAAGCGAAAAAAATATGGCAGAAGCAAGATTTGAACATGAAACCACAAACTAGATTCTAACTTTCCTAGCCAACTAGGCCATCAAACACTTGCAATAATAAATGTGGAATTATGTTTATATACTGCAGACAGCATAAAGGCCACTCAACAACATTAGGCCTTAGCCTGCGCTCCAACTGTTGGGCTAGATCCATCAATGCAACAACTAGAATTCTATACCGTACGGTCAAACCTTCAATATTTGATATTCAATAGTCCCACCTTGCTACATGAAATTTAATCTTGCCAGTTTATATAACTTTTAACATCGTTGTTTGCTGTGAGCTAATTAGATGGGATCTCTAATATGCAAGGTGCAAGGGGCTTTGCATGAGTCCATAATATTTTGCATGAGCTTGTCAATTAATGCTAGCATACAAAGACTTATGTGGTGGATCACATCGTCATCTTGGATTGATCACATTTGGGTGCATTTTGACCACATAGACATCACAACTATCATGGACAAGCGCGGGGAAGAGGATAAACTATGAAATGGCAATAGGTGTGTGATATTGATTTTCACTTGTTGCAACGCATGAGCCTTTTTACTAGTTGAGTCTAAGCAGAGGTACCCACATTGGAAGAAGCTGGTGTATGGAGTTTTTATGGCAAGCCGGAAGCTCAAGCAGTATTTTCAGGGTCATCCCATCACTGTGGTCAGTTTTGCCCCTTTGGGAGATATAATCCAAAACAGGGAAGCAACTGGTCGGGTTGCCAAATGGGCCATCGAGCTTGGACCTCACGGGTTAAAGTATATGCCTCGCACGACAATTAAGTCCCAAGCGCTTGTGGATTTTATCAATGACTGGACAGAGTTGCAGACACAGGAAGAAAAGCCAGATAACACTTATTGGACTATTCATTTTGATGGGTCTAGGCAATTGGAGGGCTCGGGGGCTGGAGTCGTGTTAACTTCCCCACGAGGTGATAAGTTTTGTTATGTTCTCCGTTTAATGTTCCCTTGCACTAATAATACAACTGAATATGAGGCCTTACTCCATGGTCTTCGAATGGCTAAGGAGATCAATTTAAGCCGGGTTAAGTGCTTTGGTGACTCAGACCTGGTAGCTCAACAAGTGTCTAGTACTTGGGATTCCAAGGATCCGCTCATGGTGGTGTATCGACGAGAAGTAGACATTGTGGCTGGTCAGTTCAAGTGTTATCAGGTTGACCATGTGGACCGGTGAAAGAATGAAGCGGCGGACGCTTTAAGCCGTTTGGGCTCTCAACGTAAACCAGTGCCACCCAATGTTTTCCTGGATGTTTTGCATAATCTATCGGTCAAGCTACCTACAGAGGAGGATTTGGCTGTTCCTGACCCAGAGGCTCAGTTGGTGGCGGCTCTTCACGTTATCCCAGATTGGACAGTCCCATATTTGGCGTATATGAACCGGGGCGAGTTACCGGAGGATGAAACTTTGGCCAGGCAGATAATCCGGCAATCCAAGTCAATGACCATTATCAACGGAGAATTGCATCATTGCAGTGTAACAGGGGCATTTTAGCGTTGTGTATCTCCTGAAGATGGCTGTGAGATTTTGCATGAGATCCACGAAGGAGATTGTGGTCACCACGCCGGTTCAAAGTCCCTGGTAGCTAAAGCTTTTTGTCAAGGCTTCTATTGGCTGATGGCTCATGCTGATGCTGAGGATTTGGTAAAAAGGTGTGATGGTTGTCAGAAGTTTTCACGTCGAGCTGATGTTCCAACTCAGGAATTGAGGATGATTCCAATCACTTGGCCGTTTGCAACTTGGGGGCTAGATATGGTTGGGCTCTTTAAGGGGTCCAAGGATAAGAAGACCCACCTTCTGGTGGCGGTTGATAAGTTTAGTAAGTGGGTGGAGGCAGAGCAAGTCAGTAAGTGTTACGCAGCCACGGCGGTTCAATTCATCAAGAAGGTGATTTTCCGGTTTGGTTTTCCACACAACATCATAACTGATAATGGTACTAATCTGTCCAAGGGTGCTATGAAAGAATTTTGTCAATGTGAGCACATCCGGCTTGACGTTTCATCAGTGGCTCACCCCAATCTAATGTTCAAGCGGAGAGATCCAATCAAGAGATACTGAGAGGCATCAGGCCCCGGCTTATGGCTCCTTTGCAGCGGACGCCGGGTTGTTGGGTGGAGGAATTACCTTCTGTGTTATGGAGCATCAATACCACTCCCAACAGATCTACGGGTTACACACCTTTTTTCATGGTTTACGAAGCAGAGGCGGTTCTCCCTAGTGACATCCGTCATGACTCACCCCGTGTGGCGGTTTATGTTGAAGCTGACAATGAGAAAGCACGTCAGGAAGCACTTGACCCGTTAGATGAGGAGCGTGATATCGCAGCGGATCGTTCGGTGATTTACCAGCAAGATCTGCGTCGTTATCACAGTCGTCGGGTTAAAACCAAAATGTTTCAAGAAGGGGATCTGGTGCTCCGACTCATCCAGGATCAGACTGATATGCACAAGTTATCCCCGCCTTGGGAAGGACCCTTTGTGGTCAGCAAGAATCTACACAACGGGTCATACTACCTTATCGATATTCGAGAGCACAAAGACTCGCGTAAATCGAAGGAGAAGACCCACTGGCCGTGGAATATCGCTCATCTTCGGCCTTACTACACCTGAGCCATAGGCTCCTCTTATGTACATATTATTTACAATGTATATATTATGATGAATATAATAAACCGGCATCCCGGCTAAAGTGGGGCCTCTGCCGTTCTTCCTTAAAAGCTTTTGGTTACATGGGGGCTTCTGTTTATAAAGCGGAGTCTTGATTACCCGTTGATCCGGGTCATAAGCTGTCGGTGGGAACGACACCTATGGGATCACAAGAATCCCTACTGTGGTTAGCGGGGCGCGGGGTCATGAGAAGAGCGGATCAAACAGATAGCACACAGTTCGTTTATCCAGGTTCGGGCCACGAGGATGCGTAAAACCCTACTCCTGCTTTGGTGGATTGTATATCTGTGTTCTTGAGCTAGCTATGGGGCGTGAGGAGCTCCAAAAAGCCGAATCCTTCCCCTCGTCGTCTCGGGCCTCCTTTTATAGAAAAAGGGGTTGCCACAGTGGCACACATGAGGTGGAAAGGGTACAGTGATGCGAGGTTATCCCTCGCATTACATGACAAGGCGCATTTAATGCGTCTTGCTTAGGTGTCCTTGCTGTATCGGGGACGGGGGAGCAACCTGTCTCGTCCGTCGCCGCTCCTTCTTGTGTCGACATGCGCCCTGGCCAGCGATGCCTGAGATGCCACGTAGGTAGGCAGGCAGCTGAGGTTGCGCAGTGGTGGGTCTTCACGAAGATCTGCATGCCGCCACGCAGGTGCCTGCCCAGCTGGTTGGGTCGGCAGCTGCATGCGAACGGTGGTGGAGGTTTAGTCGGCATGGGCCTGATGGTGGCCCTGCGGGTGTCCTCGGCAAGGGCCTTGCCGGGACCCCCGCAAGGGTCTTGCCGAGGCGCCTGCTGTCATCCCCGGCAAGGCGCTTGCCGGGGGCCTTGTGGTCTTCCTCGGCTGGGATCCCGCCAAGGATTGTCGTCTCCTTAGTGCGTATCTGATCTTGAATGTCTTCACAAAGATCTGCATGCCGCCACGGGGATGTCTCCCGAATCCTTGCCCTTTGGGGGCAGTGGACTCAAGGTTGATTTGCTCCATAGGCGCGGGACGAGTCGCCGCGGCAAGGGTCTTGCCGGGGTTGCTAAAACTGTCTCCCGGCAAGGATCTTGCCGGGGTAGTCCGCTTCGTCCCCTTTTCTCTTCGTGGTCTTGGCCTTGGCATCGTTCTAGTTCTCTTGAGCTTCGGTCTTACCCTGGCTCACCTCCCTTGCCTTGCCTGGTGTGGTGGTGCTCGTGGCTCAGACTGCCCGTGCACAGTTATAGGGGTACAAAAAGTGTACCCCTCTTTTTGTACACCGAGAGGAGCCCCCGGGCCTGGGCCACACATAAGCGCAATGCGTTGTTGGGCTAGGCCCAAAAACGGTGCGTGGGCAGGCGGGGCTGTTTTTACCGCGGTAAGGTTCTTCGCGCGCTGCACTTCCCACGACTCCCGCGCGTGGCGCGGCATGGGGAGGCGCGTGTGACGTGGGCGGCATGCATGGGGTTGGTTCCCGCAGGCATGCGTCACATCGTAGTAAAGGGGCGGTTCGCGCCTTCCCCATAACAGAGGAAGGCGTGGAGGCGCGTCCCATTTACTGAATGGGGCTGAGGCGCGATCTTCAAGGCATCCACTCCCCACGATCACGGGGTGGGGAGTGGTCTTCTCACCCGTCCCCTCGGTTCTGCACGTCCTCCACGTGTCTCCCATGCGCCTGGGGTGGCAAACGGTGGAGGCGGGAAACCAGGGCGTCGCTGGTTGGGGGGGGGGGGGCGGGTCGGTCCTGGCTCCCTGCGCCTTCCGTATCTTGATTGTCCGAGCGGGGCAGCCGAGCCCCAACCCCGATCCTTTATAAAGAGCGGGAGGGGGGGGATGGCGTCCCACATTCTTTCGTCTTCTTCTTCCTTCAGCTTCTGCTCCTCCCTTCCATCCGTCATGGTGAGAGGGAATCCCGGTCCTTCAACAGTGGCGGCGAGGGTCGCCGCTCGACAACGCGTCCCTCCTTCTCCTGCGCCTGCGGTGGCAGAGCCAGCCGCGAGGGGAAGGGGGAGTGGGCGAGGACGTGGGCGAGGCCGGGGTACTCGGGGAAGAGGAGGACGGGGCGGCGCGCCGGCCTCGCCTCCGCCAGCAGCTCCTCCTCCAATGGAGGGCCATATTGGGGATGACCCTTGTGAGTTCTTCGTCAGGCTGCGCCGGCCACCGCGCCGTTGCCTTCGTCTCCCGACTCCATTTGTGTGGGAGATGGAGCTGGATTCGCCGGAATCGTTGCGGCTGCACATGAGGGGCTGCGGGATCAGTGGCACGCAGGGTCGCGTCGACTTCCCCGTGCCTCACGTGATGTATCTTCGCCGGGGATGGAAGACGTTTGCTCATATCCACCGCTTGACAGAGGGGCTCACTCTCCATTTTAAGCTGATGGAGGGTGGCCTTCTCTCCGTCAAGGTCTTTGGGTGCTTTGGGACCCATGCAAGGTGCTGCGTGGAGAGCTCTTATGATAGTGAAGACTCCTCCTCGGGCGGGAGTGAGAAGGAGGACAGCGGCAGCGACGATGAGGGTAGGAGGTGACAGGATGACGGGTCCGACTAGGTGTCGGGTTCCGCTCCGTGCGGCACCGGCCACCCCATCATCCGTGTCGCCGGCTCCTTGAACATCTCGGGGTCGTCTCCTTGGGCGGCTGGCGTTGGGAGGCTGCGGAAGAGGGCGGGCGGCAAGGCCGTCAAGTCGGAGTACGCGGGCACCGACGCCTTCGACGCATGCTGACGTCCTGCCGCCTCGTCTTCAAGCTCTGCTTCCTGCGTCGCCATCACCATCCAGCCTTTGGACAACCACCAAGAAGTTCTCTTGGTGTCTTCTGCCACTCGTAGCTCACCTAGGCGCTCCTTTTGTCCCTTTGGCCTCCTTGACCGGCCTCCTGAGGAGAGGGACAAGAAAGGGATTACGGGCACCTTATCTCTTTTTAGTTTGTAAGCCTTCGGGCCTTTGTTGAATTTAAAACTTGTAATCCCATCATTCATGTTTTTCATTCCCTATGGACTGTACCTGAGTGGAATGTTTGTTTAATGAAAAAGGGATGCTTGCCGGGTCATTTGTTTGCGGGTGGAACCCATGACAAGGAGTAAATCCTTGATATCTTCAAGATAAACATTTCCTTGCCCGGCAATAGGCCTTGCCGTCTCCCCACTTCGCTCGACCTTCCTCACGCCTTTGGCAGAGGCAGGGATGAGGCGGGTTCAGGCTCCTTGTTTCATCCTTTCGCTGCCGCGACAACGACCAAACTTGGCCCCAGGAACGAGCCCTAGGGCCTAGAGTTATGGGAGCACACTAGCTTGGGGGAAAACGAGGTTTCACATACCTCAGTCCATAATGGAATGCATGATAAGGGATGAAGAACTTATCTGAAGCTGCAGCCCCCGGCAACCCTGGTTCGCCGTGGGTTAATCTTTGCTCTTGCAGCCCCTGGCAATACTGGCTTGCCGGGGGCTAGATGCTGGTATGTTCCTCTTTTTTTCCTCCCCAAGTGGTTCGGCACGGATATCTGTGTGTTCTATGAACCAAAGAAGACAAAAGAAAGACCAAGAGATGCACACTCGACCTCTAAGCTAGGCGTTAGTCGCCGCTAAGCACTATCAACCCTAACAAAGGACGAGACTCGACCTAGCATGCATGATATAACTCAGGGCGCCAACGCTTCATATATTTATGCTCAGGGTCTGCGCCTGGCTTTGTACAAAGGGTTACATGCATCATCAGGAAGGCTCGTACAAAAGGTGGCTTGCCGGGGGGCCCGGCAAGCCGCGCCTCACGGGTAAAACTTGCGAAGATGCTCAATGTTCCAGGAGCTACTCACCGGAATGGCATCTTCGGTCTCCAGGCGGACTGCGCCAGGCCTGGTGACTCGTATTACCCAATAAGGGCCTTCCCACTTTGGCGTCAACTTGTTGTAATTCTTGGCCGATTGAACGCGCCGAGGAACAAGGTCGCCTTCCTCAAAGCTTCGGGCATGAACCTTGCGGCTATGGTAGCAGCACAAGGCTTGCTGGTAGTGCGCTGCTCTAACAGCCGCCCGAAGACGATCTTCCTCAAGGAGCGTTGCGTCATCTTGCCGCAATTGCTCTTGCTCAAGCTCGTCATAAGCGAGTACTCGAGGTGACCCATATATGAGTTCCGTGGGGAGAACTTCTTCTGCCCCGTATACCAGGGCAAAGGGTGTCTGCTCGGTGGCTCGATTTGGTGTCGTTCTGATTGACCAAAGAACTGTCGGCAATTCATCAATCCAGCGCCTTCCACTCTTGTGCAGTCTGTCAAAGGTCTTTGTCCTCGGGCCTCGCAGTACTTCAGCATTTGCCCTCTTAGCTTGACCATTGCTTCGTGGGTGAGCAACGGAAGCGAAACAGACCTTGCTGCCGAGGTCTTGAATATATTGGATGAAGGTGTGGCTTGTGAACTGCGTGCCGTTGTCGGTGATAACCCTATTGGGTACACCAAAACGGCACACCAGTCCTTTGAAGAACTTGACGGCTGACTGTGCTGTGACCTTCCTCACTACTTCCACTTCTGGCCACTTTGTGAACTTGTCGATTGCAACGTACAAGTACTCAAAGCCCCCAACAACATGGGGGAAAGGGCCCAGTATGTCGAGCCCCCAGACCGAGAAAGGCCAGGAGAGAGGAATGGTTTGAAGGGCTTGAGCTGGCTGATGAAGCTT